>NW_003852494.1:2782430-2790388 GCF_000181295.1 Otolemur garnettii
AAAAAAAAAAAAAAAAAAAAGAAGAAAAGAGGAAACCTACTAACCTTGAAGCTAAGGGATCCAGAAGGAAATCCTAAAAGGTAACAGATATTAAAGGGCTCCTTCAGGCATGTGAGGTCTCTTGGATTCATGATATTACGGGATGGAGAAATAAAAGTCCCAGATTCTTTTTTCTTTTCTTTTTTTTTTTTTTGGAGACAGAGTCTCACTTTGTCATCCCCGGTAGAGTGCCATGACATTGTAACTCACAGCAATCTCAAATTCTTGGCCTCAAGAGATCCTCTTGCCTCAGCCTCTCAAGTAGCTGGGACTACAGGCACTTACCAGAACATCCAGTTAGGTTTTCTATTTTTAGTAGAGACAGGGTCTTGCTCTTACTCAGGCTAGTTTGGATGAGATTAAGCAATCCACCCACCTCATCCTCCCAGGGTGCCAGGATTACGGACATAAACCACCAAGACTGGCCAAAGTCCCAGATTATAATTGTGGAAATCTGTCATAATTTCACAATACAGCCATAGATAGTTAACTTCATTTCTCTGGGTCTCATATTGCTTATTTGAAGACAACAAAATTAAAAAGAATACTTCCAATTTTAACATTATACTCTCCATCATCAGCTTTACACAGCAGGGTCTGGAATAAAAATACCTAAATATAAACTACAGATAACACCACTGAGACCTTGGGCAAGTAACTTCATCTTACAGGTCCTCAGTTTCCTTCATCAGTTATATGGGGTTACTCCATCACATTGCTGAAACAATAAATAAGACAAGTGGTACACCCTAAGGGCTAACCATGTTTCTTGTTTTTCTAATATATTATTGGAAGCCATCAGGTCTAAAGGAATTTTATAGCTGTTGAATAGATATAAAGGAAACTGACAGACCACAAGGTTAACCATTTCTAGCAAACTAAGCACCTTGAACTACACTGAAGTGTTGAAAGAGTGAAATATTAAATATTCAGCAAAAGCCAGGCAGTGAGGCATATGCCTACAGTCCCAGCTACTCGAAAGGTTAAAGTGGGAGGTTCACAGCACAGGAGTTTGAGTCTGGCCTGGGCAATATACCAAGAACTTGTCTCCAAAAGATATGTGTATGTGTGTGTGTGTGTGTGTGTGTGTGTGTGTGTGTCTATGTATTAAAATGATACTATAGTTCTAAAAAAATGAGAAAAATAGCTATTATTTCCTGAGTGTCTACTCTGAATCAGGCACTGCTATAAATTTTATAGGCATTATCTAATTTAATCCTCACAAGAAAGCAATGAAGTATTATTATTAACCTCAATTTTACATATTAGGAAACTAGGAAGTTAAACATCTTGCTGAGGTCACAAAGGTAAAGCTAGGACTCAGCCTGAGTTCTTAGCATTATGTTATACCGTCCCTTTTTTAATTTAAAGAAAAAAATCAGGGCTAGACGCAGTGGCTCACACCTGTAATCCTAGCACTCTGGGAGGCAAAGGCAGGTAGACTGCCTGAGCTCAGGAGTTTAACACCATCCAGAGCAAGAGTAAGAACCCATCTCACTGTAGTCCAGCTACTTGGGAGGCTGAGGCAGGAAGATCAGTTCAGCCCAGGAGTTTGAGGTTGCTGTGAGCTACGATGCTATGGCACTCTAGCCCAGTGACAAAGTGAGATTCTCTCAAAAAATAACCAATAAAAAAAATCAATCACTATGGTGCAGTGCCTGTAGCACAGTGGTTTTGAAGCCAGCCACATACATACACCAAGAGTGGCTGGGTCGGGCCAGCTAAAACAACTGCAACAACAACAACAGAAAAAATAGCCACGAGACGTGGCGGGCACCTGTGGTCCCAGCTACTTGGGAGGCTGAGGCAAGAGAATAGCATAAGCCCAAGAGTTTGAGGTTGCTGTGATCTGTGACTCCACAGCACTCTACAAAGGGCAACATAGTGAGACTCAGTCTCAAAAAAAAAAAAAAAAATCAAATACTACGTTGTAAATTCAGAGGTTCTAGAAAGTACAGCATATAGACCTTTTGTTTCCTGCTCATTAGTAAAACAGAAACTACCGTACATTTCCTTCTTTTTCTTAAGTCTAAATTTGATCATTTAAATGACCCAGGCTCGGCGCCTGTGGCTCATGTGGCTAAGGCACCAGCCACATACACCTAAGGTGGTGGGTTTGAATCCAGCCCGGACCCGCCAAACAATAACGGCTGCAACCAAAAAATAGCCAGGCGTTGTGGCAGGCATCTGTGGTCCCAGCTACTTGGGAAGCTGAGGCAGGAGACTCGCTTGAGCCCAGGAGTTGGAGGTTGCTGTGAGCTGTGATGCCACAGTACTCTACCCAGGGGGATAGCTTGAGGCTCTGTCTCAAAAAAATAAATAAATAAATAAATAAAAATAAATGACCCAGAAATTCTAAAATAACATCCTCTGATGTCTTGAGTTTTCCAAGACATCTAAGGACACAGGATCTTATATATACCCACACACTAATTAAAACAAAAATTAAAAATGAGAGGAGAGGACAGTGCCTGTGGCTCAGTGAGTAGTGCACTGGCTCCATACGCCAAGGGTGGTGGATTCAAACCTGGCTCTGGCCAAACTACAACAAAAAAGCAGCCAGGCGTTTTGACAAGCACCTGTAGTCCCAGCTACTTGGGAGGCTGAGGCAAGAGAATCACCTAAGCCCAGGAGTTGGAGGTTGCTGTAAGCTGTGATGCCATGGTAGTCTACCAAGGTTGATAAAGTGAGACTCTGTGTCTACCAAAAAAAAAAAAAAGAGAGAGAGGAGAGAGAAATCAAATTTTCGTAAACACATCTAAGTCCACTTTTGAGCTTGCTTTGTCAAAAAAGGTTACTTTAATATTTATAAGTTATAATAAACTCAATATTCTTTTGGCTAAACTGGTAGGTAAAACTAGATTATTGCAAATCTATTATATATATATATACAAACTACATAGCCAGTTTCTAATTTGTTGCATATTTACACATAAACTGAACTAGAAAAGCTGATTAATTTCTCTTCATGCATAAATAAGTGGCCATCCCTCCAGAACAGACTCTGAACCCAGGAGTTCCCCATGTGTATATTTCAACCACTCATCAGTGATTATATCTCAGCTCAACACAAAGACTTTAGGAAGTTTCTCCACTTACCAATACTCTATCTCCAATTTTGAGTTCTCTTTCTCCTTTCTTGATTGAGCCAGCCTCTGAAAGGTTAGAGATAGATTCACTAGTAGTTTTTGTAAGGTTGCTGATCTGAGACGTACTTGAAGGCTCCTTTGCTGCTGACTGGGACAGCTTATAGGGAATACTTGAGGTGGGTGCCGGGGAGGAGGGCACCATGCTTGCTGCAGAAGCAGACAGAGGTGAAGTAGCTCTGGAAGCAGGAGTTGTCTGTAGGCCGTTAGCTTCATCTTCTGCTTGCACCTTCCTTGTTAACTTTGAAGGTCTGGTAAATATGCCCTTTAAAGGTTCACACTGGAAGTATCGAACTCCTGCCACTGAACCATCATTCTTGCCTATAGGTTCATCTAAAACAATCCCAGCCCATTGGCCTGGTGCAAACTGGGTTTCTCCAAGAAACTGGATAAATCCAGGCTTATTCCCATTCACCCAAACTCGCTCCCCAACTCGAAAGTCATCTACAAATTCTTCTTGAGTCTCAGCAGATGGAGTACTTGATGCTTTTTCACTGGATACTGTTTTCTCTACAGGAACTGCAACTGAAAACAGAAGATCAGAATATGATCAATTTTACATTCAAGCAGACAATCTCTAATGTAAAGGAAAATAAACTAGAAAAAGCTAATAAGTCACAGGAGTAGCCCACAACTCTTACAGAGGTCCTCTGATTTTTAGTCTTTTTCTTTTTTTAGCAAGGAGGCAGAGTACTTGATTCATCACTACCATGTTTAATGCTGCTAAGGTCAGTGAAGCTGGTGGGAAGGTTTACTCCTTATTTGCAATTAAGGGGTGGTGCCTGTGGCTCAAGGAGTAGGGTGCTGGCCCCATATGCCAGAGGTGGTGGGTTCAAACCCCAGCCCTGGCCAAAAAAAAAAAAAAAAAAACCAAACAACTCTATTTGCAGTTAAGATTAGAAGATATCAAAGCAAGAAAAAAATTGGTGATTTTCCCAGATCCATATTCATGATATAGGTATAATTTTATCATTTACTCCACCACTCCACCCCACACCTTCCCATTCAGAACCACTCATAGGGGCTCTAGTCCTATATTAGTCAATTAAAGTTGACAAAAACTAGGACCATTTGACCTCAAAGGTTTGCAACTATGCTTGATGAAGGAGAGAATTCAGTGCTGAAGCCCATACCATCATTATTGCAGGACTACCAAATAAATCCCACTCCTTTGACAGCAGAATGAAAATTACAAAAAAGAAAAAAGGACCGGCCAAATGCCCTAGTAAGAAATAGAAATTTGTGCATTCTCTACCCTACAGTAAAGACAGTAGTTATATTTTGCCAGAAATGTAATACTTATGCTAGAAATTCATTCATGCATTCATCCAACAAGAATTAAATACTTAGCGTTGAATTTGCAAAGCCCACATTCTCAATCATACTACCATTCTACTAGGCATACTGTGATCATAGGATGTTACACAACAAACTTTCTGAATTTAATTTCTTTCTTGTAAGTGAATAATAACATCTCTCCTAAGAGTTTTTTAGCCTTTTGGCCAGGGAGGTCATCCTCTAGTAATTCACCAAAATGACAAACACAAAGGGAAAGAGGAGAGGCACCCGATACATGTTTTCTAGGTCTTTTAGAAAACATGGAGTTGTTCCTTTGGCCACATATATGCAAATCTATAAGAAAGGTGATATTGTAGATCAAAGGAATGGGTACTGTTCAAAAAGGCATGCTGCATAAATGTTACCATGGCAAAACTGGAAGAGTCTACAGTGTTACCCAGCATGCTGTTGGCATCATTATAAACAAACAAGTTTTGGCAAGATTCTTACCAAAAAGATTAATGTTCATATTGAGCATATTAAGCACTCTAAGAGCCGAGATAGCTTCCTGAAACGTGTGAAGGAAAATGATCAGAAAAAGAAGAAAGCCAAAGAGAAAGGTACCTGGGTTCAACTGAAGCGCCAGCCTGCTCCACCCAGAGAAGCCCACTTTGTGAGAACCAACGGAAAGCAGCCTGAGCTCCTAGAACCCATTCCCTATGAATTCATGGCATAAAAAGCATATAACATAGCACACAGGAGTACCAGTGGACCCATGTTTTTAGGTGCAAGAACCTATTTATTCCCCATGAGCTCATGGCATAATAGGTGTACAGCATAGCACACAGGATAACCAATAGACCCCATGTAACAGTGATGATACAAGGTGCTGGAAGCTATTTCCTATGAATTCAAAAGTCAATCAACGCTTTGTCACATTCAATGGCAAGGTGCCTCCCTGAGCTACTGGAACCTCTTCCCTATGAATTCATGGCATGGTAGATAAGAATAATAGCCTACTGCTACTATAAAAATGCTTTTTGTTCATTCACTAAAAGTGTGATTTTTTTTCCCCAAAGAAGTAATAAAGCAAATTTTAATGTGTCCTAAAAAAAAAAAAAAAAGGATTTTTTAAATGAGGATTAAAGGAAATAATGTAGGCTCGGCGCCTATAGCTCAACCGGCTAAGGCGCCAGCCACGTACACCTAAGGTGGCAGGTTCGAATCCCCAGCCCGGACCCGCCAAACAACAATGACGGCTACAACCAAAAAAATGGCCGGGCGTTGTGGCGGGCGCCTGTGGTCCCAGCTACTTGGGAGGCGGAGGCAGGAGACTCGCTTGAGCCCAGGAGTTGGAGGTTGCTGTGAGCTGTAATGCCACGGCACTCTGCCCAGGTGGACAGCTTGAGGCTCTGTCTCAAAAAAAAAAAAAAAAAAAAAAAAAAAAGGAAATAATGTATTTATTCACTCTGCACATGAGTATTGAGCTTCTACCACTCCAAGTCCCAGGTGTACTGGAACAAAGCAAGATAGCACAGAGGTGAGGAGATAGACAGTAAAGTTACACTTCAGGTAATTTCAGGAAGTCTCAGTGCTGTGGAGGAGATAATGCCTTGGAAAGATCAGTGAGGGAAGGCCTCCCAGAGGAAGTAACACATGGCCCAAGGCCTGATCAACAAGTAATAAAAGGTGCAGAGTGGACTGATTAGCCTAGAGCATGTGTTTTTAACATCCCTTTACCCAAGATAGAATAGGGGACTCACTGGTGCTTCAATTTGTGGAGGATTTTTGTTTTCTTTTCTAAAAGAGTTCTCGGATAGAACAGATAATAGCCTGCCAAGAACAGAGGCCAGCCCCAATCCCTTGTAGACTCTATTTTGTACATCAATAATTCTTCGGGCTGTATTAACCTGGATGGAACTGAAACACATTCTTCTTAGCAACCTAAGAATGGAGGAGCAAGAATCCAATGTACTCAAATCTAATATGAAGGCAATACAAGGGGGGAGAGGTTGGGGAAAGAGGGATCAGGGACAGGCGAGGAGGAAGGGAGATGGGGTGGTCATGGTGTATGGCACACCTCTGGGGGATGGAACACAGTTACAAGAGGGACTTAACCTAACAACCGCAATCAGTGTAACCTAATTCTTTGTACCCTCAATGAAGTCCAAACAATTAAAAAAAAAAAGAAAAAAGAAGAAGAAGTAATTAGGCCATGAGGGTTTCTTCCCCATGAATGGATTAGGGTATAAAAAAGGCTTAGGAGGACGAAGCCCATAGTTCAGTTGGTAGGGCACCGACCACATACACTGAGGCTGGTGGGTTCGAACCCAGTCCGGGCCAGTAAACAACAATGACAACAACAACAAAAAATAGCCAGGTGTTGTGGCAGGTGCCTATAGTCCCAGCTACTTGGGAGACTGAGGCAAGAAAATCTCTTAAGCCCAAGAGTTTGAGGTTGATGTGAGCTGTGATTCCATAGCACTCTACCCAGAGCAACAGCTTAAAACTCTGTCTCAAAAAAAAAGGCTTGCAGAAGTGGGTTCATTATTTTATTTTTCTTCTGTCGCATGAACACAGTGTTAATCTCTTTTTGTCCTTCTGCCTTTCAATACATGAAAACACACAAACAAGGCTGTCACCATGTGCCCGCCTTTGCTATATTTCTGGACTTCTCAGCCTCCAGAACAGTGAGAAATTAAATTTCTGTTTTTAATTAAAAAAAAAAAGTAGGGGGGTGGGGGGGAAAAAGTGGGGCCAGTGGTGGCTCACGCCTATAATCCCAACACTTGGGAAGCCAAGGCAGGTGGATCGCCTGAGTTCACAGGTTTAATACCAAACTGAGCCAGAGCGAGATCTCATCTCTAAAAATACCTGGGCATTGTAGTGGGCACCCATAGTCCCAGCTACTTGGGAGGCTAAGGCAAGAGAATCTCCTGGAGACCAAGAGTTTGAGGTTGTTGTGAGCTATGACACCACAGCACTCTACCAAGGGTAACGAAGTGAGACTCTGTCTCAAAAAAAAAGAAAGAAGAAGAATGGAGGAACAAGAATCCAATGTACTCTACACTAATATGAAGCCTACAGATGATCTAACACACACCCACGTAAGAGAAAAACTCAAATCAATTCATGGGGGGAAGAACGAGGGAGTGGGTGAGGGAAGGAGGGAAGGTGGGAGGGGTATGCTCCCACTTAACAGGCACAATGTTAGGGGATATGGCACAGTTCTTGGGGGCAGGACACAATGATAAGAGGGACTCTACCTAAAAAAATGCAAACACTGGCTCGGAGCCTGTGGGTCAAGTGGCTAAGGTGCCAGCCACATACACCTAAGGTGGCGGGTTCGAATCCAGCCTGGGCCCGCCAAAACAACAATGACGGCTGCAACCAAAAAAATTGCCAGTGGCGGACGCCTGTGGTCCCAGCTACTTGGGAGGCTGAGGCAGGAGACTCGCTTGAGCCTAGGAGTTGGAGGTTGCTGTGAGCTGTGAT
>NW_003852494.1:2791367-2795163 GCF_000181295.1 Otolemur garnettii
GGCTCTGCCTCAAAAAAAAAAAAAAAAAAGTCAAGGATGGATGCAGTGAATCACGCCTATATTCATAGCACTCTGGGAAGCTAAGGTGGGTAGACTGCCTGAGCTTACAAGTTCGAGAAAAAATGGCCAGGTATTGTGGCAGGCACCCATAGTCCCAGCTACTTGGCAGGCTGAGGCAAGAGAATTGCTTAAGCACAAAAGTTTGAGGTTGCTATGAGCTATGATGCCACAGCCGGCGCTCTACCGAGGGTGACAAAGTTAAAATTCTATCTCAAAAAAACAAACAAAAATAAAAACAGGAAAGTGTCGGAGGTGAAGAACTAGGGTGCCAGTTTAACTTTTTTCTCAAGAACATACATTCCTGGCTCGGCGCCTGTGGCTCAAGCAGCTAAGGCTCTAGCCACATACACCTAAGCTGGCAGGTTCGTCCAGCCCAGGCCCACCAAACAACAATGATGGCTGCAACCAAAAAACAGCCGGTGTTGTGGCAGGTGCCTGTAGTCCCAGCTACTTGGGAGGCAGAGGCAGGAGACTTGCTTAAGCCCAGGAGTTGGAGGTTGCTGTGAGCTGTGATGCCACAGCACTCTACTCAGGGCGACAGCTTGAGGCTCTGTCTCAAAAAGAACATACATTCCTGAGACAAATCTATATCTTGATAGTCCTTTGTTTTATCTATGTATCTAAGATGTTTTATGTTGTCTTTGATAAGAACCCTGTTTTATCCTGATACATAAAATGTCAATAACTTGGGATCTCCATTCAATCAACAAATCCATACTAAGCTCCTGTTCTGTATGTCAGACAATGTTCTCGGTCTGTGGTTCCCAACCCCCAGTCCACACAGCATCACTGACTATGCTCTGCCTCCTTCTCATCCCCCCTGCGGAAAAATTGTCTTCTATGAAACCAGTCCCCAGTGCCAAAAAGGTTCTGGTCTGTGGTCTGTTAGGAACTGTGGCGCACAGTAGTAGGAGAACAGCAGGCAAACAACAGAAGCTTCATTGGTATTTACAGCTGCTTCCCATCGACTGCATCACTGCCTGAGCTCCACCTCTCGCACCCCAAACCCATCCATGGAAAAATTGTCTTCCATGAAACTGGTGCCAAAAAGGTTGGGGACCACTGTTCTAGGTGTACAGGAAATAGCAATGGAAAACTCAAACACAGAGATCCCTACCTTCACGGAAGACCAATGAGTGTCTTTGTGGAAGAATGTGAAAAAATAATGTTGGACTTAATAGATTATAGTGGGCATCTATCTGGAATGACTGAGAACATATCTAATGGTCTATAACTCACACACACAATAAAAAACCTTAATAGCAAGCATCAGATGCCCTCCCTCCTGTGTCTCTTACTAAAAACCTGAGGTCATCATTAAGAGGCATAAATTGAAATAGTGGAGGAAGAAGTGAAGAACAGATGCAGAACAGATTGCTGAATAAAGGGCACAAGTTCATCTATAAAATGGGGACGGGTCATGACCCAAGTGGGGTCAGAATATTTTCCCACCCAACCAGCTCTCCCCAAGGTTGCTAGGTGACCAGACTTCCCTCCCAAAGTCAAGGCACCTGGCATGTAGTACCTGCTTGGACTGGGAATTGGGAGGGAGGGAAACCAAAGGACACTGGTGAGATCAGAAAACTGGAAACCAGGGCAGCGCCTGTGGCTCAGTGGGCAGGACGCTGGCCCCATATACTGAGGGTGGCAGGTTCCAAGCCGGCCTCGGCTGACCTGCAACAAAAAAATAGCTGAGCATTGTGGTGGGTGCCTGTAGTCCCAGCTACTTGGAAGGCTAAGGCAAGGGAATTGCCTAAACCCAGAATTTGGAGTTGCTGTGAGCTGTGTGATGCCACGGCACTCTACTGAGGGTGATAAAGTGAAACTCTGTCTCTACAAAAAGACAAGAAAATTGGAAACCAGACAGGGACCCAGGGCAACTGTAATGCTGAAGAATTCACACTGGCTCCACTTGTCCTCACAGATCCCACATCTGGACTACAGGGTCTCTAGGAAACTGACCCAAACCCTGCTGGCCCCACAACACAGGAGGAGGGCACTGTCTCCCTCATCTCTGATCATTTA
The DNA here is from genome assembly GCF_000181295.1 of Otolemur garnettii. Classification (NCBI taxonomy): domain Eukaryota; kingdom Metazoa; phylum Chordata; class Mammalia; order Primates; family Galagidae; genus Otolemur; species Otolemur garnettii. The sequence goes on from NW_003852494.1 coordinate 2,793,453, forward strand.
CTGCTAATGTCAGGAAATGAAGAGACTACACACCTAACCTAGAATGTCAGTGATTTGGGAAGGAAAATCCTTGTTCATTTGGAGGACTTGACCCTGAGATCTTATTCCTTATGTGAAAAGAAGGCTACTTTCTCCTGTGGACTACAAGTAACCTCAAAGCTTGAGGTCAGGTTCAGTGACTCACGCCTATAATCCTAACACTCAGGAAGGGCTAGACCAGCCTGAGCAAGAGCGAAATCCCATCTCTAAAAATAGCCAGGAGTTGGGCAGCACCTGTGGCTCAGTGGGTAGGGCACGGGCCCCATAGACCAAGGGTGGCAGGTTCGAATCCCACCCCGGCCAAACTGCAAAATAAAATAGCCAGGCATTGTGGCAGGTGCCTGTAGTCCCAGCTACTGGGGAGGCTGAGGCAAGCGAATCGCCTAAGTCCAGGAGTTGGAGGCTGCTGTGAGCTGTGATGCCATGGCACTGTACCAAGGGCAACACAGTGAGACTCAAAAACAAAAATAAAAACAGCCAGGAGTTGTGGCCAAAGCCTGTAGTCCTAGCTATTTGGGAGGCTGAGGCGAGAGAATCACCTGAGCCCAAGAGTTTGAGGTTGCTGTGAGGTACGACGCCATGGTACTCTACCACCATGGTACTCTACCAAGGGGGAACAAAGTGAGACTCCATCTCAAAAAAAGAAAAAAATAAAAAATAAAAGATAACAAGGCTTGGTCTGGGTTTTGATCCATGGTCTCTACACCCTAATCAAGGAGCATGCCCCAGGAGCCATTCAAGCATACTTTTCATTATAAACTATACGAAGTGCATTATAAACTATCCTTCACTGCCCAAAGAATGTGGACACCAAGGGGGACCAGCCCTTCCTTCTCCTAACCTCCTTAGGTTAGAAGCACATATTCTGTGGCCAGATTAACTGGGTTTCCATCCCAGCTCCTCAATTCTTTCTGAAAACACAACAATAAAGGATAGAGCAGTTATGGAGATTAAATGAGTTAAGATGCAAAGAACTTAAAAAAATGTTTAGAGACAGATTTCCTTGTTGATCTAGATATTGGCCATTTTTCTGCCTTCTCCCTTGATGCCAGAGGGCTAAGTTCATGTCAATTAGTGCAATACAATCTTTTAAGCTAGGCTAACCTTTTTGTTTTCTCTACACATCCCAAACCCCAAGAAGAAAGGGACTGAGGAGGTCAGGAAGACAATTAGGGAAGAAATCTGAAGAAATACTTTTTAACATTTTAAGGATAAACACTGAAGTGACTAGACAACTATTTTAATACTTTATGATACAGCAACTAAATTAAAAAAAAAAAAAAAAACTACAGAAAACTCTTCATTAAAATTTCCACATAGGTGGCGGCCATAGCTCGTTGGGTAGGGCACCAGCCACATACATGGAGGCTGGCGGGTTCAAACCCAGCCTGGGCCACCTAAAACAACAATGACAACTGCAATAAAAAAAAAAAAAAATAGCCAGGCATTGTGGTGAACGCCTATAGGCCCAGCTACTCAAGAGGCTGACAAGAGAATCACTTGAACCCAAGAGTTGGAGGTTGCTGCGAGCTGTGACGCCACAGCACTCTACCCAAGGCAACAGCTTAAGACTCTGTCTCAAAAAAAATTTCCAGGCTCAGCGCCTATAGCTCAACCGGCTAAGGTGCCAGCCACGTACACCTAAGGTGGCGGGTTCGAATCCCCAGCCCGG
>NW_003852494.1:2797012-2799837 GCF_000181295.1 Otolemur garnettii
AAAAAAAAAAAAAAAAAAAAAAAAAACCTACAATCCATAAAAGAGGGTTCAGAAAAATCTGTACCAAAGTTAATGGGGGAGAAGAAAGGAACTTTTTAGTTTTGTCTTCTATATTACTTATTATGACCATAAGCCTATATTAACTGTGGGGGGCGGGCGGTGGATTGTTTGTTTTTTGGGTTGTTTTTTTTTTTTTTTTTTTGAGATTGAGTCTTACTATGTCACTCTTGGTAGAGTACTGAGGTGTCATGGCTCACAGCAACCTCAAACTCCGGCTTAAGAATTCTCTTGCCTCAGCTTCCCAAGTAGCTGGGACTACAGGTGCCTGCCACAACACCGGTTATTTTTGTTGCAGTTGTCATTGTTGTTTAGCTGGCCCAGGCTGGGTTCGAACCTGCCACCCTTAGTGTATGTGGCTGGTGCCATAACCACTATCATACAGGAGCTGAGCCTGTTTTTGTTTTTGTTTTAGCAATAGGAGCCTACCATGTTGCCCAAGCTGTTCTTCAATTCCTGGGCTCAAGCGATCCTCCCACCTCAGCCTCCTCAGTATCTGGAACTCCATCCTGCCCAGCTTTAACCATGTATTTTTTAAATCCACAGAATCATGCACTGTACAATATTAAACTATGCATACCTTTTTTTGTTTTGTTTTGCTTTTTGAGACAGAGTGTTACTTTGTCACCCTCGGTAAAGTGCTGTGGCATCATAGCTCTTAGCAACCTCAACTCTTGGACTCAAGCAATTCTCAATTTCCTCAGCCTCCCAAGTCGCTGGGACTACAGGCATCCGCCACAATGCCTGCCTATTTTTAAGATGAGGTCTTGCTCTGACTCAGGCTGGTCTTAAACTCATGAGTTCAAGCCTCCCAGGGTGCTAGGATCTAAGAAAAAGCCCTACCTGGGAAGCACTGACATAAAATTATCTTTGTTCTGTCTAGAAAAACATAGTATGCTATCAATTTACTCCAGATAAGGTATTCCAGGCTAAGGCAAAATAGGGCCTTGTTGTATTTTCTCTACCTCCTTCGAAAATGAACTGAGGAAGACCTTAGGATTTGAGACTACAGGAAAATATTTTCAGACAATAATACCTAAAAAGAGAACAATTCAATTAAACAGAAAAATGCTATTTAATGACTCTGCCAAATGACTATATTTTGCATTTTTCTCTGTTAACAGAGGTTGGAAGATGAAGCACAGACCTCACTCTTTCATCCCGTCTCCCTTACCAGCAATGCTAAGCATTTACAAAGAACCTGGCCAGGAATGAAAAAGGAGCCTACTCCGCCACTATAATAGGTTGAATGGTGCCTTCCCCAAAGACATGTCCACCCAGGACCTGTCAATGTGACCTTATTTGGAAAAGGTATCTCTGCTATTGCAATTAAGAATCTTGAGATGAGATCATCCTGGGTTACACTGGCGAGCCCTAAGTCCACAGAAGAGAAGGTAATGTGAAAATGGAGGCAGAGATTGGAACAACATGTCTATAAACCAAGGATTGTTGGCAGCTACCAAACCTAGGAAAAAAGCATGAGACAGATTATTCCTCAGAGTCTCCAGAAGGAAACCTGCCAACACCTTGATTTTTGGACATCTAGTTTTCAGAACTATGAGAGAACAAATGTTTATTCTTTGACGCCAACAAATTTGTGTTAATTTTTTTTACAACTGCCCTACCAAACAAATACAGCAATGTAAATTTTTCTTTTTAACAACAGACTTAATAGAAATCAAACCAAGATAGTTGACTTATAAGCCTCACTCTATAAATCCCCTATGGTTATTGAGAGGGTCCAAAATAATAAAAAGGCCCCCTGGGGAGGCTAAGGTAGGAGGACTGCTTGAGCCCAAAAGTTTCAGTCCAGCCTAGGCAACACAGTGACGCAGTTTCTTTAAAAAAAAAAAAAAAAATGCAATAAGACATTCTGTAAAATGTCAAATTATGTGGTTCAGGAGAATATTCTGATTAACAGAGAACGAACTAGTGTTTACTTGAAGACAGTGACTGGCTTAATAATCAGGATTAGCAAAATTTCCAGGTTTGTCACAATCACCACCATTGGAAGAGGGAAAGAGGGGTCTGGGTGGGAGTTTGTGTGCCAGGTTGGTGGTTTTGCTTCAGAGTCAGGTTTGAAACCACTTGCTTCACTGCCAGACCCTCACCACACACAGCTTATAAGTTTCAAGCAGAGTTACTTGCTCCTGCTATTGCATTAAATAGAGGGATTGGCTGAGTTTCCACTAGACTCAGCCGAGAAAGACTATTTCCATTTCCAAAAAAAAATATTTGAGGAGGATGGGAAAGAGGCTAAGTGCAGAAATTCTCCAGGGCCTCCTCGACTCTTCACCTTTGTCCAACAACTTAGAATGACAAGAGCCAAGCAGATAGGAAGACAACAGAAAATGCGCAATGATCTTGGAAAAGCTATTATGATAGCAAAAAGAAAGGATGAAATGCTCCTTAAAATATTTCACTCGGGTCAGGCAAAACAGTGAACTAGGCTTAGGGCAAACACTCCATAAAGAGAAATTATGAAAACCATCATAATGAGCAACTAGATTGCTAGGCAAGCTTCACCTAGTTTCAAATCTACTCAACATCATATACTCTTAAAAATGAGACTGTCGGCTCGGCGCCTATAGCTCAACCGGCTAAGGCACCAGCCACGTACACCTAAGGTGGCAGGTTCAAATCCCCAGCCCGGACCCACCAAACAACAATGATGGCTGCAACCAAAAAATAGCCGGGCGTTGTGGCGGGAGCCTGTGGTCCCAGCTACTTGGGAGGCAGAGGCAGGAGACTCGCTTGAGCCCAGGAGT
>NW_003852494.1:2801019-2806207 GCF_000181295.1 Otolemur garnettii
GGCGCCGAGCCTGTTTCCTTATTTGTTAATCACCTGCCTCCTAAGGTCATTCAGGCCCAGAAGGAGAGGTGTAAACAACGAGTTTTGTGATTCCAAAGTCCAAGCTCTTTCCACTAAACCTAACATCCAAACTTAGAGGAGATAACCACATATCAAGAATAAAAATAGGCTCGGCACCTGTAGCTCAGCAGGTAGGGTGCCGGCCACATACACTGGGGCTGGAGGGTTCAAACCCAGCCCAAGCCTGCTAAACAACAATGACAACTGCAACCAAAAAACAACTGGGTGCTGTGGCAGGTGCCTGCAGTCCCAGCTACTTGGGAGGCCGAGGCAAGAGAATCACTTAAGCCCAAGAGTTTGAGGTTGCTGTGAGCTGTGATGTCACAACAGTCTACCGAGGGTGACATAATGAGACTCTGTCTCAAAAAATAATAATAAAAATATTAGTAATTTTATTACTAAAATGGCCGACATATGTGCAGCACCAAGAGTTCACACAGCACATATACGAAACTATCTTATTTGTGTCTCAATAACTGTGATGGCACGGGCAGTGCCCATGGCTCAGTGGATAGGGCACCGGCCCCATATACTGCAGATGGCGGGTTCAAACCCAGCCCTGGCCAAACTGCAACAAAAAAATAGCCAGGCGTTGTGGTGGGCACCTATGGTCCCAGCTGCTTGGGAGGCTGATGCAATAGAGTCGCCTAAGCCCAGCTCACTGCTGTGAGCAGTGTGCCACCACAGCACTCTATACTGAGGGCGATAAAGTTAGACTTTGTCTCTACCAAAAAAAAAAAAAAAAAAACTGTGAAGGCAGGTGAGGAATTATTATCATTATGCTCATTAATGGATACAGAGGCTTGATTAGCAGGTAAACCTAGCAGTATAGAGATGAGTGATAAAGTTAACTGTTGTACATAATTATAAATGATAAAGTATAAGTGATTTACTGTCAGTGATAAAATTATCTGTCCGGCTTGTAATTAAGAAATAAACACTAAGGTTTTCTGAGTTGCGCAGAGGCAGATGTTTGGGCATTGCTGCTGGAGGTGTAGTAGACATTAACAACACTTTACAAGAGGTGCTGAAAACCGCCGCCATTCACAACAGCCTTGCATGTGAAATCCGCAAAGCTGCCAAAGCCTTAGACAAGGACAAGTATCATTCTCAATACTGTGTGTTATTGCAACCAGAACAAAACCTCAGCCCAAGGAAGAAAGCATGAAGTTCATGGTGTTAACACAAAAGTTCAGACTGGCATCTGTATCCATTCTACAGGAAACCTAGGGAAAGGCCCCAAACCCATCTTTGTGTGCTTGCATCCAACTGTAATGATCCTATGCATGTAAAGTTGGTGGAGGCTCTTTGCGCTGAACACCAAATCAATCTAATTAAGGTTGATGACAATAAGAAATGGGGAATGCAGCTTGGTGCCTGTAGCTCAAGCGGTACAGGCCAGCCACATACACCAGAGCTGGCGGGTTCAATCCAGCCCAGGCCTGCCAAACAACAATGACAACTACAACTACAACCAAAAACTAGCCAGGCCTTGTTATGGGCACCTGTAGTCCCAGCTACTTGGGAGGCTGAGGCAAGAGAATTGCTTAAGCCCAGGAGTTGGAGGTTGCTGTGAGCTGGGATGCCATGGCACTCTACTCAAGGTGACAGCTTGATGCTCTATCACAAAAAAAAAAAAAAAAGAAAAGAAAAGAAATGGGGGATAGGTAGGCCTTTGTAAAATTAGCAGAGGGGAAACCTACCCTGTAAAACAGTGGTTCTCAACCTTCCTAATTGCCGCATTGTTACAAATGGAAAAAAGGGGTCATGACCCACAGGCTGAGAACCGCTACTGTAAAGTGATTAGTTACAATTATGTAGTAGTTACAAATCATTGTTGACTCATGGCTTCACTAGAAGAGAAAATAAATTGTGTTCTTTGGTTGACTGAATTAAAACCTACCCCTGCTGTCCAAAGAAGGTCGGAACCCATTATAATAAGCACCACACAGGAATTCATATCCAAGTGGATGAAAAAATATAAAGAAACCAGTTCTGTCAAGGATAAACCACGGTCTGGTAGGCCAGGTGTTAGTGAAGAAACTGTAACAGCTGTTTTGGAAACCTTTGAGGCAAGTCCAAGAAAGTCATTAAAATAAGTATCACTAGAGCTGAGGCTTCCAAAGTCTACTGTGCAAAAGATTCTGCAGACAAGACTTCACATAAAAGCATACAAAATTCAAACGCATCGGGCGGCACCTGTGGCTCAAAGGAGTAGAGTGCCGACCCCATATGCTGGAGGTGGTGGGTTCAAACCCAGCCCCGGCTAAAAACTGCAAAAAAAAAAATTCAAGTGTATCAAATGTTATAAGAGCATTATCATGCATGACTAACTAACTTTCTGTCAACAGTTCATCAAAAAATTTATCAATAGGCTCAGCGCCTATAGCTCAACTGGCTAAGGCGCCAGCCACGTACACCTAAGGTGGTGGGTTCGAATCCCCAGCCCGGACCCGCCAAACAACAATGACGGCTGCAACCAAAAAATAGCCGGGCGTTGTGGCGGGCGCCTGTGGTCCCAGCTACTTGGGAGGCGGAGGCAGGAGACTCGCTTGAGCCCAGGAGTTGGAGGTTGCTGTGAGCTGTAATGCCACGGCACTCTACCCAGGGGGACAGCTTGAGGCTCTGTCTCAAAAAAAAAAAAAAATTTATCAATGATGATGCATTTTGATTAATTTAATGTTCTCTGGTGAAGCAACATTCCACATTAGTGGCAAGGACAACAGGCATAATTGCTGTATTTGGAGAATTGAAATTCACACGAGTCTGTTGAACATGAAAAAGATTCTCCTGGACCGGGCACAGTGGCTCTCACCTGTAATCCCACCATTCTGGGAGGCCAAGGTGAGCTGATCTCCTGAGCTCACATTCCAGACCTCCCTCCTAAAAATAGTAGGGTGGTGGGTGTTGCGGTGAGCGCCTCTAATCCCAGCTACTTGGGAGGCTGAGGCAAGAGAATTGCCTAAGCCTAGGAGTTGGAGGTTGCTGTGCACAGTGACGCCATGGCACTCTGATGGCAATAAAGTGAAACTCTCGTCTCTTAAAAAGGATAAAAAAAAAATCGAGTCACAGGGCCTTTCTTTTCTGAAGAGTGTGTTGTTAATGGTGATAGCTATTTAGAAATGCTGCAAAATTGCATTATTCCTCAGCTTGAACAATTAGGGCTGATAGAAAATATAATGTTTTAACAAGATAGTGCTCCTTGTCACTTTGCTTTGCATATTAGAAATTCCCTACATGAGAAATTCCCTAACAGATGGATTGGAAGAGGTAGACCATTTTCTTGGCCTCCACATTTGCCAGATTTGACTTCACTGGATTTCTTTTTATAGAAACAAAGTGAAAACTAATGTTCATTCAAACAAACCTCAATCTGTAGAAGACTTGCAAGCTAGGACAACTGATGTGATTGCTGGTATTACTGAAAATCAGCTTGAAAACTGTTTTCTGAGAACTATAGAATCGTACTACCATTTGTATTAGTAATGATGGTGGACATGTTGAAAATTAACAAGAACAAAAATAAAATATGTATTTCTTGGCAGCACCCATAGTTCAGTGGGTAGGGCTCCTGGCAGGTTCAAGCCCAGCCTGGATCTGCTAAACAACAATGACAACTGCAACAAAAAAATAGCCAGGCATTGTGGCAGGTACCTGTAGTCCCAGCTACTTGGGAGGCTGAAGCAACAGGATCTCTTAAGCCGAGGAGTTGGAGGTTGCTATTAGCTGTGACACTGCGGCCCTCTACTATGGGCAACCAAGTGAGCCTCTGGTCCTCCTCCCCCCCCCAAAAAAAAAACAATAAAATAAAAATCTTCTAGGGATCTTGCCTTTTTTTTTTTTTTTTTTTTTGAGATAGAGTCTCACTACGTGAGCCGCCATGCCCAGCCTATTGGCAGACATTTTCTTGAACATTAACTACATGAGCCCATCACTTCAAAGAAAATAACTGTCTATTTGCAATTATGAAATTTAAATTTTTAAGAGAAGTCAGAATTTTGGAAAACATTCTCCATTGTGAAGATTGACAGCTTTCCAATACTAAAAAGCATTGTGATCAGACTGAAGGTACTAACAAATGAAATTATTTTATATTATACAATGAAATGTGCCAATATTTTGATGATTGCACAACTCAGTGAGTCATTTTCTAACCAATAATGATGTTAGAAAATCATGCATGGCATAAAAGATGCAAAGTACAATCAGACCAATCAATTTTATGTAACAATAAATATTCATTCATATCATTCCAGATTCCAGATACAACTCTAAAAAACAATTTTTTTGGAGCTGTATCTAAAAAGAAGTAGAGAGGCTGGGTACAATAGTTCAACCCAGAATCCTAGCACTCTAGAAAGCCAAGGCAGGTAGATTGCTTGAGCTCAGAAGTTCAAGACCAGCCTGAGCAAAAGTGACACCCCTTCTCTACTAAAAATAGAAAAAAAAAATTAGCCAGGCATGGTGGCACACACCTATAATCCCAGCTACTTGGGAGCTAAGAGGATTGCTTGAACCCAGGAGTTTGAGATTTGTGAACTAGACTGACACCATGGCACTCTAGCCTGGGGCAGCAGAGTAAGATTCTGTCCCAAAAAAAAGAAAAGAAAAGAAAATATAGCCAGGCACAGTGGCTCAGGCCTGTAATCCTAGCACTTTGGGAGGCTGAGGATCACTTGAAGCCAAGAGTTTGAGGCCAGCGAGCCCCTGTCACTACAAAATAGGAAGCAGGAAAATCATTTGAACCCAGGAACTGGAGGTTATTGTGAGCTAATGATAACTATGATGATGCCACTGAACTCTATCTAACCTAGGAAATAGAGGGAGAAAACAAGGGAGACCCTACCAGAATAAAAGAAGAAAATACATAAAAATATACTCTTTTCCGGCTCGGCGCCTGTGGATCAAGCAGCTAAGGCACCAGCCACATACGCCTGAGCTTGGCAGGTTTGAATGCAGCCCGAGCCCGCCAAACAACAATGATGGCTGCAACCAAAAAATAGCCAGGCGTTGTGGCAGGCACCTATAGTCCCAGATACTTGGGAGGCAGAGGCAGGAGAATCATTTGAGCCCAGGAATTGGAGGTTGCTGTGAGCTATGATGCCACAGCACTCTACCCAGGGTGACA
>NW_003852494.1:2807474-2808746 GCF_000181295.1 Otolemur garnettii
AAAAAAAAAAAAAAAAAAAAAATTTTAAGAATATAAAGGGTCCTGAGAAAAACATTTGACAACTGCTGCTATATTCACTTTTGCTTTACATTTTAAGTCACAACATTTCAGAAGCTGGCGTTGCTGGTTCACATATTTAAAAATTGAATGCCAAGAGAGCAAGTTCAGTATTTACTACTTTCATTACCATTGTTACAGCATTGCACAAAGAGGTATGTAATAAAAGCCTGGTCTCACAGTCTGTGGGAAAAACCAGACATACACAGAACAAGAATACTGTTACATTTATATAAAACAGGCATTTCTATAAAGCACTTACTGAATGAACTGGTGCTCTAACAGTGGTTCTCAAAACATGCAGCATCAACATTACCCGGGAACTTGAAAATGCAAACCCCAAACTTACTGAAACAAACTCTGGGGATGGGCCCAGCTATTTGAAGTTTAACAAGCCCTTCAGGTGATTCTGATGCTAAAGTTTGGGAGCTGCTGCTAAGCTATTGGTCAAGAAGTAACCTGTGGCCAGGCACACTGCACACACCTGTAATCCTAGCACTCAGGAAAGAAGATTGCTTGAACTAAGAAATTCAAGACCAGCTCAGCGCCTGTAGCTCTGTGGCTAGGGTGCTAGCCATGTACACTGAAGCTGGCGGATTCAAATCCAGCCCAGGGCTACCAAACAACAATGACAACTACAACCAAAAAATAGCCAGGTGTTCTAGCGGGCGCATGTAGTCCCAGCTACTTCGGAAGCTTAGGGAAGACAATCACTTAAGCCCAGGAGTTTGAGGATGTTGTGAGCTGTAACACCACAGCACTCTATGCAGGGCGACAGCTTGAGGCTCTATCTCAAAAAAAGAAAGAAAGAAAGAAAGAAATTCAAGACCAGACCCCATCTCTATTAAAAATAGAAAAATTAGCCGAGCATCATAGCAGGTGCCTATAGTCTCAGCTAATCAGGAGGCTGAGACAGGAGGATCACTAGAGCCCAGGAGTTTGAGGTTGCAGTGAGCTACTATGACACTACTCCACTCTACCCAGAGCAACAGAGGAAGACTGTCTCAAAAAGAAAAAAGTAATTTGAGGTTCAATGTCTCAATTACATGCACATTAGTTACCACATGACTAATTTCTCCATAATAGCCTTGGTGCTTTCCCTCCTCCACGCTTTTGTTTCAAGGGGTTCCCCTTGCTTTAAATGTTCTTTTCTTTCTTTTTTTTTTTTTTTGGAGACAGCCTCAAGCTGTCCCCCTGGGTAGAGTGCTGTGGCAT
>NW_003852494.1:2810087-2812306 GCF_000181295.1 Otolemur garnettii
GCCTGTAGTCCCAGCTACTCAGGAGGCTGAGGCAAGAGAATCACCTAAGCCCAAGAGCTGGAGGTTACTGTGAGCTGTATAATGCCATGGCACTCTACTGAGGGTGATAAAGTAAGACACTGTCTCTACCAAAAAAAAAAAATAAATTTCAGTTCCTCAGTCACGTTCAAGTGTGAAACAGCCAAAGTACAACATAAAGAACAATTTCTAATATCACAGAAAGTTCTATTGGATAGTACATGGTTCTAGAACCTTCTCTGTCAATGGAGGATCTCCTTGCTGAACGAACACGTCCTTCAAAGTGAACATCTGAAGAAAGATAGTCTCACTATGTCACCCTCGGTGGAGTGCTGTGGAATCACAGCTCACAGGAACCTCAAACCCTTGGGCTTAAGCAATTCTCTTACCTCACCCTCCAAAGTAGCTGGGACTACAGGCATCTACCACAACACCTGGCTATTTTTTTGTTGCAGTTGTCATTGCTACTTTAGCTGGCCCAGGCTGGGTCCAAACCCGCCAGCCTTGGTGTATGTGGCCAGCATCCTACCCACTGAGCTATAGGCAATGCCCAAATTTTAAGTATTTTAATAATACAACCATGGCCAAAATATTCAACTCCTCTTTTAAAAATAACTTCAGCCAGGCGTGGTGGCACATGCCTATGATCCCAGCACTTAGGAGTTCAAGACCAGCCTGAACCAGAGTGAGACCCTGTCTCTTAAAAAAAAAAAACTGTCAGGCATTGTAGCAGGTACCTATAGTCCCAGCTACTTGGGAGGCTGAGGCAAGAGAATCACTTAAGCCCAAGAGTTTGAGGTTGCTGTGAGCAGTGATGCCACAGCACTCTACCAAGGGTGACAAAGTGAGACTCTGTCTCCAAAAACAAAAAAAAAAATTCAGAGGCAGTTTGTAAGTAGCAGTTTATTGGTGAGTCACCCAACATAGCAGTCACCAGCTCAATCTCTCAATGTCCTCCACTGGACTTGGCTCTAACACAATCCAGCTCTTTCCAAAATTTGAATCAAAATACCTCAAATATATAAGATGGGCAATTAGAGAACATAGCAAAAAAGTATCCAAAGCTCATAGGGCAAGGCTGGGCAAGGTGGCTCACACCTGTAATCCCAGCACCCTGGGAGGCCAAGGTGGGTGGATTGCCTGAGCTCCTGGGTTCAAGACTCACCTGAGCAAGAGAGAGACTGCCCCCATCTCTAAAAATAGCTGGGCATTGTGGTGGGCACCTGTAGTCCCAGCCTCTTAAGAGGCTAAAGCAAGAGAATCACTTGAGCCCAAGAGTTTGAGGCTGCTGTGAGCTATGACACCAGGACACTCTACTGAGGGTGGCAAAGTAAAATTCTGTCTCCAAAAAAAAAAAAAAAAAGCTCATAGGTCATAGGGTAATTCTAAGAGTGCCAAGAAATTGTTAACAGCTTTTATCACTGTAATAAATGGACACCATCTCCCTAGAAGAAAAAACTTAGGTGAGACTGTAAATTCTGATGCATTTTTCCTTTATTTTTAAAAAGTCAGTCACATTACTTTATAATCTCACTTTCCAAACTAAAACATGTACCTATACATTAACCCCCAGAATCCTATATTTACACCACTGATGTAATAGTTACACTATTTTTTTCAAGCCAAGAACCATTTGTAAAATGTTTATCTGTAGACCTTAAGTCACTCCTGAACAGTCTAAAACAGCTACTATTTTGTTTGTACCCTCTTAAATGGGACAAAGAGGCAGATCTACCTCCAAGCACCAAGTATATACCAGGGACCAGGGCTCCATGATGTAGATTGCTCAGCTATACAATCTGACTCTCTTCCTGCTCATTAAAAGGTTTTCATTTTTGCTCCAAAACAGAAAGTTGTATTGCTAAACACCAACACTAGAAGAACAGGTTTATTTCTGTATAACCTAAAGATTTAAGAGAAAAGCCAGGCCTGAAACAAGCAAAAATTTTAAATTATATTAATATGCTGAGCTTGTGATTTAATTCTGAGATCTGATCTAAATAACAAAGGTAAAATAAATAAATACCAAAGGTAAAGGGGTAAGGTATTAACTTCAGGGATACAAATAACTTTAGAAGATCTGTCCTGGCTCGGCGCCTGTGGCTCAAGTGGCTAAGGCGCCAGCCATATACACCTAAGGTGGCGGGTTCGAATCCCCAGCCTGGGCCCGCCAAACAACAATAATGGCTGCAACCAAAAAA
>NW_003852494.1:2812440-2824700 GCF_000181295.1 Otolemur garnettii
AAAAAAAAAAAAAAAAAAGATCTGTCCTTTTAGGCATTTCCAAAAAGGAAGTGTGCAAAACGGGTAGATTGCCTGAACTCACGCGTATTAGACCAGTCTGAGCCAGAGCTAGACTTCATCTCTAAAAATAGCCAGGCGTTGTGGCTGGTGCCTATAGTCTCATATGCTTAGAAGGCTGAGTCAAGAGAATCACTTGAGCCCAAGAGTTTGAAGTTGCTGTGAGCTGTGACGCCATAGCATCCTACCCAGGGCAACAAACTGACACACTGTTTCAAAATTTAAAAAAGGAAATGTGCTCTTTTTTAAAGAGAAAATGTCCCCTCAAAGTTAGGATTCCAGAAACTAAGACTATTCTTACAGTCAACAACAACAAAAAAGTATTCTATCTTCTACAAAGTCAAGGCTTGGAGCACATTTCTCTAGTGTCTTAGACACTGCCATAGTCTCTATACCTGGAAAATGCAGCACCTGTCGGATACCTCAAGTAATTAGAATAATGCCTATGCATATAAGCGCCACAAATGTTAGTTGTTACAGTATTATTATATCTAAGAATCCAACCTCCTGACCAGTATCCCTAACCTCTTGTCACTATGTTTTTGAACAGAAAATTACATAGAAATCTGTCTTGTATTTTAAACAAATTTTCAGAGGTTAGGTATACAGTTCAAGACCACAGCCTTCTCAAAACATAAAAATGTGCTTGCTGTATTTACTCCTTTTAATGAGCCACGGTCTATGACAGTGGTTAATTATAATAATATTATTATATAATATTATTACTATAATTTTATGGTGGTGGGTCACCACAACATGAGGAACTATATTAAAAGGTCGTGGCATTAGGAAGGTTGAGAATCACTGTCCTATAGCCTGCTTCATTAAGGTAAAAATATTCAAAACATCTACATAAGGAAACAAACTTATTGTAGTAGAAAAGAGTGAGTCAGACTGTGAACAGCGGCTCAGGCCTGGAATCCCAACACTTTGGGAGACTGAGGCAGGAGGATAACTTGAAGTAGGAGTTCAAGATCAGCCTAGGCCACATTATCCAGACCATGTCTTCTACAGAAAGTTTTTTAATTAGCTGGGTGTTGGCAGCACTTAAGTCCCAGCTATGGCTTTTGTCCCAGCTAATCAGAAGGTTGAGGCAAAAGGACAGATCAAGGCTGCAATGAGCAATGATTGCACCATAACACTCCAGCCTGGGCAATGTAGCAGAACCGTGTCTCTTAAAAAAATAAAAATAGGGTGGCGCCTGTGGCTCAGTGGGTAGGGCATCGACCCCATATATCAAGGGTTACGGGTTCAAACCAGACCCCAACAAAAAAATAGCCCAGCATTCTGGTGGGCTTCTATAGTCCCAACTACTAGGGAGGCTAAGGCAAGAGAATCGCCTAAGCCCAGGAGTTGGAGGTTGCTGTGACGCCACAACACTCTACCAAGGGTGATAAAGTGAAACTCTGTCTCTACAAAAAAAAATAATAATAATAAATAAAAAATAACTAAGAAAAATGAGTCAGTTAACAGGATTTGGACAAAAAAGAAAAACTGAAGGGACTCTAGTAATGAATCCCAAAGTTTGGTGATAAAGTTAGGGCTGCCTAATACTTCAAGTAAAGCACAAAGGGCAATTACTGTTCCAGCTCCCCCAGGGAACCCATCTCAAGAGGGTTCACTCTGGAATCACTTCCACCATGCTAACTCCCACTGTGATTCAGACCCAGCACCATAACCACCCTGCCATAAATACCCTACCATGACAGCTTACAAAGAGAATCAGAATTCAAAAGTTAAGATTCTCCCTATAAGAATTTAGAATTTTTGGTGATGTCTGTGGCTCAAGGAGTAGGGCACTGGCCCCATATACCAGAGGTGGCAGGTTCAAACCTGGCCCGAGCCAAAAACTGCAAAAAAATAAAAATAAAAAATTTAGAATTTTCACTAAAAACACAGAAATGTCTTTAATAATGAAAATTGATCTAAAGCAGTTAAATAATGTCCCTGTTGCCAAAAATTTATTTCAAATTGGCAATTTCAAGTTTCTGCAACCTATATGTAAAGAACAACTCACTGCTGCTTCTTTTTGTTAAAGAGATGGGGTCTTGCTCTTTCTTAGACTGGTCTCCAACTCCTGAGCTCAGATAATCCACCTCAGCCTCCTAGATGTTGGGATTACAGGCATGAGCCCCATCCAGCCAGAATAGCTCACTTCTAAAAAACTGTCTTAAAGATGTACCAGTTGAAGAAACATTTTAAAGGGAACATACCTAGTGGGCTTGTAAAGGGCTCTCAGTCTCAAAGAAAGTAAATATTTTAAGAGTCTAGGTCTTATGTGTTTACAAAAATAGGGACCTATGACTGCTAAGCAGGGAAAAAATTAGGGAACACATGAAATAATGCTTTAAAAACCACAATCTAGAGTGGTGCCTGTGGCTCCAAACACCGAGGGTGTGTCAGCCCCCAATACCGAGGGTGGTGAGTTCAAATCGAGCCCTGGCCAAACTGCAACAACAAAAAAATAAAATAAATAAATAAAAATTCTAAAAAAAAAAAAAAAAAAACCCACAATCTACTTTAAAAAATAGAAAGTGGAGTTTCTCTGATGTTGACATGCTTTGTGGGAGGAAAAAGCAATACCAAAATTATTTGAGAGGGCACAAAATCTCTCTAATATAGGATCAAACTTAGAAAAAAATGCCAAATCTACTTCCTGTGTTACTTGAAAGAAAAAATGGGAAGGGACAATTTATAAAGTGCAAGACACTGGGGGAGGGGGGTTGTTTCGTTATTTGTTCTTTGAGACCTATTCTCAGCCCTGGGTAGAGTGCTGTCGCGTCATAACTCACAGCAACCTAAAATTCTTGGGTTTAAGCAATCCTTTTGCTTCAGCTTCCCGAGTAGAAGGGACTACAGGAGTCTGCCACCACGGCCAGCTAATTTTTCTATTTTTTTATTAGAGAAAGAGTCTAGTTCTTGCTCAGGCTCTTCTGGAACTCCTGAGTGCCAGTGATCCACTCAACTCAGCCTCCCAGAGTGCTAGGATTATAGGCATGAAACACCACACCAGGCCAGGAACATAAGGTTTTGGAATTTTTATTTATTTGTTTGAAGGAATACAATCCCTTAAAAATTATGTCAACCCTCAGAGACTAAGTTTCTGGATATTTGCATGAACCAATACCTTTTATTCCAACTCAAGTAAAACAGATACAAAGAACAAAGCAACATACAGTAGAACCTCCATACCTGACCACCTCCCTACATTGACAACCTCCTCAAGTTGACCTAATTTTCACAGATCAGACATGCACCACATGTATGTATCGGTACAGTAGGCCAAGTTCCTTATGTTGACCACCTCCATATGTTAACCAATTTGTTACAGTCTCTTGGGCAGTCAACTTACAGAGGTTCTACTATGATCAAAAACAAATGGTGACAATTTCTCAACTGTGATACATCTAAACATAGGCCTCTGGGTCATAAATAATTTGTACTACTAATAAGAAAATCTAATCATTTCAAACTATTACTTGCCTGGTGCTATAGATATATTTTCATAGAACATAAAATGTTTATTTGCAGGGAAAATTGATAGCATATTATACAGCAAACAGAACCACTGACTAACCACATACCTACTCACATAGTAAAATACTTTTGCTGCTGAACTGTTTTCTGCTTTGAAATGTCCTGCCAGAGGGCATTCACAATGATTTTCTTTTTTTTTTGAGACAGAGCCTCAAGCTGTCCCCCTGGTTAGAGTGCCCTGGCATCACAGCTCACAGCAACCTCCAACTCCTGGGCTCAAGTGAGTCTCCTACCTCAGCCTCCCAAGTAGCTGGGACCACAGGTGCCTGCCACAATGCCCGACTATTTTTTTTTTTTTGGTTGTAGCTCTCATTGTTGTTTGGTGGGTCTGGGGTGGATTCAAACCCGCCACCTTAGGTGTATGTGGCTGGCTCCTTAGCCACTTGAGCCACAGGCACCAAGGCCACAATGATTTTCTTATCATTAGACTATCTCTTTCAGCAAAATATAGAGAGCCTGACATCAGTGTCTCTACCTTTTATCTACAGAAATGACAGAAAAGTCAACACAAAACTAGCACTATGAAACAACTGGTACCTCATGGTGTCTGTAGAACCGGGGCAGGTGTCAGCTAATACCCTGCCAGAAGTTGGGCAAGTATTTTGAAGAACCTGGTTACGAAGTCATGCCGATGACCTCACAAACAGGAATTCTGATGTTGGTCTGCTTCTAGGTTGCATCTTCACCACTTTAAAGAAAAACCAGAAGTTCCTGTATCCCTGAATCTGGAGCTAAGGACTGGAGAAATGTATTTCCTCCCAAGAAATTTATCTTCCCATCTGAGATTAGTAGCATCCTTCTCAACCACTGACTCTATTTACTAAGAGGAATGAAGATTAAAATGTGTAAGTTCATTTCAAAAATGCCAAAAGTGTAAACCCTCATGACACCTCTGAAATATCACTATATGTCTTTGCTAGGAGAAGGCAAAACAGCCAGATTGTTGTTTTCTCCCTCTTATGATTGGAGAAATTCTATTACTACTTCTAAGTGCTTATAAATTTGTAAGTTGGAAGGAACTATAAGAATGGAATAATAGGGTGGCGCCTGTGGCTCAGTGAGTAGAGCGCTGGCCCCATATACCAAAGGTGGCAGGTTCGAACCCAGCCCCAGCCAAACTGCAACAAAAAAATAGCCGGGTATTGTGGCAGGCACCTGTAGTCCCAGCTACACAGGAGGCTGAGGCAAAGAATCGCCTAAGCCCAGAAATTGGAGGTTGCTGTGAGCTGTGTGACACCACAGTACTCTACCCAGGGTAACAAAGTGAGACTCTGTCTCTATGGAAAGAAAAAGAATGGAATAATAATAATAATTTCCAGGTGAGAGGATTATTGTAGTATATATCTTCTATGTGTTTTCTTGGGTCTCTCAAATTTTTATAATAAGCAGAAAAAAATTAATCACTTTTGAAGCACAGTAAAATGGATTCAACAAAGAGAGTAAGGAAACAGACTCTATTGTGCTGCTTTCTACAGAGGAACAGGATAAGTGCGTACACATGGAGGGGTTGCAGACTATTCACCAAGTATTTTTCTTTTTCTTCTGGTATCACATACTATTTCCCACCTCTCTATGTAGTTCAGTACAGACGGATGAATGAATTCCAGCCAGTGGGATGAATGTGAGACTATGCCACCTCTTGGCCTTGCCCACACCAACCTCCCATATGTGCTCCCCCAATTCTGCCCTTCTGATGGCTTGATAGAGACTAGCCCAGCAACCCAGAAAGCATGTACTGAAGATGGTGGAATGGCAAGATGGAAGAAGCCTGGATCCTTGATCTTAGCTAAAAGGCCAAGAAGTAATGAAGCCTGGACCCTTGAATCAATTCTTTCCATTTCCTCATCAGAAAATACCTACCCTAGCCCAGGTGCAGTGGCTCATGCCTATAATCCTAGCACTCTGGGAGGCTCAGGCAGGTGGTTTGCTTGACTCATGGAGTTCAGGATCAGCTCCCTGACTCCTCCCTGAGTAAGAGCAAGACCCCATCTCTAAAAATAGCCAGGCATGTGGCCAGTGCCTGTAGTTTGGGGAGCTGAGGCAAGAGAATCACCTAAGCCCAGGAGTTGGAGGTTGCAATGAGCTGTGTGACGCCACAGCACTCTACTGAGGGCCGCTAAAGCAAGAGAATCACTTGAGTCCAAGAGTTTGTGGTTGCTGTGAGCTGTGAAGCCACAGCACTCTAGCCAGGGTGACAAAGGGAGACTGTCAAAAAATTTAAAAAAATACCTACCCTGAACTTTGCCAGAACTGAAAATAAACTTCTATTGGTTTAAGCTACTAAAATCGGTGGGTTTATTTGTTATAGGTGCTAGTATATCTAATCCAATACAGTGGCAAAGAGATAAAAACTTTGCTTAGAGCTTTGGAATCATCTTGACTAAGTAAACTTATGAAAGAAATTAATTTTTAGGATAAGCAGCTGAGATGGAAATCCTTGATACCACAAAAAGTACAATAACACGAATAACAAAAGTACTACATTTTCTTAAGAACAAAAAGACATTTTACTGGCAAGAACAAAATATCACACAGGTTTGAAGACAGCATTTTTTTTTTTTTTTGAGACAGCTGTCACCCCGGGTAGAGTGCCATGGCATCATAGCTCACAGCAACCTCTAACTGAGGCTCAAGTGATCCTCTTGCCTCAGTTTTTCTATTTTTTAGTAGAGATGGGGTCTCGATTTTGTTCAGGCTGGTCTTGAACTCATAAGCTCAAGCAATCCACCCACCTCAGCCTGCCAGAGTGTTAGGATTACAGGTATGAGTCACCATGCCTGGCCTAAAGACACCATTATTAAGACAAGACAGATGAAGAGTTGATATCTGTCTAGTGTGATGATAGTATTCCACCTACTTTTGTATGTGTTTGAAATTTTCCATAATTAAAAGCTTTTTATCATAGAAGATACATACTTTAATAAACTCCAACCTCTCCTCCCTGACCCCATACCTAAAGAAAAAAAAAGCTTAAGCAATTTACAGAAACAAGTTTCTCAAAACAAGTACTTCCCCCCAACAAGCACAGTGTAAATTATGCTCAAATGAAAAGAATATTCTTCCTAATTCTTATCTAATTTTTTTTTTGCTTATCTGATTTCTTAAAAGTTTTAATTTTTTTTTTGAAAGAGAGAGAGTCTCACTCTGTTGCCCTAGCCAGAAGTACAGTGGCATTATCTATTATCACAGCTCACTGCAACCTCAAATTTCTGAGCTCAAGAGATCTTCCTGCCTCAGCCTCCACAGTAGCTGGGATTACAGGTACCCCGCCACCACCACCAGCTAACTTTTCTATATTTAGTAGAGATGAGATGGATCTCACTCTTGCTCAGGCTGGTCTTGAACTCCTAGCCTCAAGCCATCTTCCCACTTCTGCCTCTGAAAGTGCTAGGATTACAGGTGTAAACCACTGTGCCTGGCCTGTTTACTCTTATTTCTAAAATTTCATAGTCAAAAAAACTAGGCTTGGCGCCTGTAGCTGAAGTGGCTAGGGCACCAGCCACATACACCGGAGCTGGCAGGTTTGAATCCAGCCCAGGCCTGCCAAACAACAATGACAACTACAACCAAAAAACAGCCAGGAGTTGTGGTGGGTGCCTATAGATCCAGCTCCTTGGGAGGCTGAGGCAAGAGAATTGCTTAAGCCCAAGAGTTGGAGGTTGCTATGAGCTGTGACACCACAGCACTCTACCCAGAGCAACAGCTTGAGACTCTGTCTCAAAAAAAAGAAGATATATATACACATGTATATATACACACATATACAGAGAGAGAGAGAGAGAGTGTGAGCGAGAACGGACCAGGAAATGAAACATCTCAATTCCGTTCTGGCTGGATGACCTTGAAAAACTTATTCAACCCCTTCCCAAACTTTAATATTCTCATTTATATCCTGAGGATACTAATTAAATAAGATCTCTTTCTAACTCCATCGTTTTGTAGTTATAACCAAAATACTACAAATATTTATTTTCCAGCATTCAAATGGGATTTCAAATCCAAATCACATAAGTGAAAGGATTCAAAAGCGAAAACAAAGACTGTCGCTCTTACTTTGCCAAAGTACAAGTGCAGGACACTGCCATCAGAGAAGAAACAACCCAAATCTGATAAGATCAGCTTTCAACAAGCACACATCTCTGGGTACGCTCCAGCAGGGTATCGTATTGCCCCCAGCAAATCACATCTCTACACTTCATACCAGACCCTGTCTACTGCATTTTACCCCATCAACAAAATGAAAATACCCCTCTATCTACTTCATCTGGAAATTTGGGCAAGGAGTTGAAGATTTGCAATAAATTTAACCTGCCAGGAGAGAGAGTTCAACCCAGATTTCAACTCGGCCCTGCTGTTGTCGATAAGGAAATTCAGCACCAGACAGGTTAAGTGACTTACCTGCAGATACCTGCATTCTAAGACTTTTGAGAGCCCTTCTAAGATGTTACATGTCCATGAACTTAGAACAGAAGGGCAAAGATGTTCTGAGAGCAATGAGAAGTCTACTTTGAAAGGTGTTTCTGAAGCTGATTTTCAAGTCAAGCTTGAGAGAAAAATTCAAAGGCTATGTTCTAATATCATATTTCTGGGTTTGGGAGGTTCATTCACAGCCTAATCCTGTCCCCTGAAGTCATGGTTATGTAAGTATCCATTGCATGCTGTGTCACTTACTGTCCCCCACCCCCAAGGCAGGACAGGCAGTGTAACCTGAGCTCTGTGCTTCAGTCACTGAAAACACACAACAGTGGTAGCTTTCCAAACTGACTACATTTCCAGTAAAGAAAGGCAAGTTATTTGATTATTTTTCTACTTTTGGTTTCATTCACATACATATTTCTGTATACACATAAAAGACTAGAAAAAGACAAATAAAATTGAAGGGTATTTGCCTATTTACTTCAATTTCTAAGTAAAACAAAAAAGGTAAAATATTGCAACTTCAAGGCCAGGCATGGTAGCTCATAGCAATCTGGGAGGCCGAGGCATAAAAACGAGACTTTGTCTCTAAAAATAGCCAGGTGTTGTGGCACGTAACTGTAGTCCCATTTACTTGGGAGGATGAGGCAAGAGGATCACTTGAACCCAAAAGTTTTTTCTTTGTTTGTTTGTTTTTTTGAGACAGAGTCTCACTATGTCGCCTCCGGTGGAGTGTCGTGGCAGCACAGCTCACAGCAACCTCAAACTCTTGGGCTGGCAGGTTTGACCCCGGCCAGGGCCTGCTAAACAGTGACAACTACAACAACAACAAAAATAGCTGGGTGTCGTGGTGGGTGCCTGTGGTCCCAGCTACTGGGGAGACTAAGGCAAGAGAATCACCTAAGCCCAAGAGCTGGAGGTTGCTGTTAGCTATGACGCCACAGCACCCTACCAAGGGCGACAAAATGAGACTTTGTCTCTAAAAAAAAAAAAAAGCTTGTAAACTTTAGGGCCAACTTAAAAGCTTCATTTCCTAGATGAATTGAATGCTGGAAAATACGGAGTCAGACTTCGTTTCCCACATTCAGGGTGTTTAGATATCCAAGCTCCTTACTGCACTGCTACTCATAGCACATTCCACATTTAAGGACTTCAAGGGACACAGGAAATGACCATAAAATAATACAGAGGCACATCAGCAGTCTCTACTGGCCCTATTTCTTCTTTCTCTGGACTACTCCAGCTACTGGGCAGTCTTCTATTACTGAATGATGAATCTCACACACACACACACCTGTCTTGTTTGTTTTTTTTGTTTTTTGGGGGGGTTTTTGCAGTTTTTGGCTGGGGCTAGGTTTGAACCCACCACCTCCGGTATATGGGGCTGGCGCCCTACTCCTTTGAGCCACAGGCACCACCCCCTGTATTGTTTGTGTATCACACTATGACTAAGTTCCTCATGGTCAAGGATGAAATATGATTTGTCCTTGTATCCAAAGACCTAAACAAGTATTGGATACATAATAAGAATTCAAAACAAAGGGCGGCACCTGTGGTTCACTGGGTAGGGCGCCAACCCCATATACTAAGGGTGGCAGGTTCAAACCCAGCCCCAGCCAAACTGCAACAAAAAAATAGCTGGGCGTTGTGGCGGGTGCCTGTAGTCCCAGCTACTCGGGAGGCTGAGGCAAGAGAATCACCTAAACCCAGGAGTTAGAAATTGCTGTGAGCTGTGTGACACCACGGCACTCTACCGAGGGGAAGGCAATAAAGTGAGAGACTCTGTCACTACAAAAAAAAAAAATGTAACCCAGTAAAGGCTCGGCACCTACAGCTCAGTGGCTAGGGCACCAGCCACATAGGCAGATTTGAACCTGGCCCAGGCCTGCCAAACAACAATGACAATTACAACAAAAAAATAGCCAGGCATTGTGGTGGGCCCCTATAGTCCCAGCTACTTGGGAGGCTGAGACAAGAGAATCGCTTAAGCCCAAGAGTTTGAGGTTGCTGTGAGCTGTGATGCCATAGCACTCTACCAATGGCAACATGAGACTTTGTCTCAAAAAAAAAAAAAATTTTTTTTTAATTAAAAAAATTGGGTGGTACCTGTGGTTCAAAGGAGTAGGGCACCAGCCCCATATACTGGAGGTGGTGGGTTCAAGCCCAGCCCCAGTCAAAAACTGCAAAAAAAAAATTTTAATTAAAAAAAAAAGTAGGCAAATGAAGCTGTAAGCAAACTATTCAATTACTGCCTCCAATGAGTGGTATTTAAGAGCTGGTTCAAATAGATAACTACATTTGTTGATACTATTATACTTTTTAGAACAGAAGTATCCAACAAAAACATAATTTTGAATTTTCTAGTATCAATGTTTAAAAAATTTAAAAAGAGGCTCGGCCCTCATAGCTCAGTGAGTAGGGCACCAGTCACATACACCAAAGCTGGCGGGTTCGAGCCCAGCCCAGGCCTGCTAAACAACAATGACAACTGCAAAAAAAAAAATAGTCAGGTGTTGTGGCGGGTGGCGGGCGCCTGTAGTCCCAGCTACTCAGAAGGCTGAAGCAAGAGAATCACTTGAGCCCAGGAGTTTGAGTTGCTGTGAGCTGTGCTGCCACGACACTCTACCGAGGGCAACATAGTGAGACTCTGTCTCAAAAAAAAAAGAAAAAGAACAGATGGTATTAATTTCAATATGTTTTATTTAGCCCAATACACATTCATTTTCTTTTTTATACTAGACCTTTGTAATCCATTGTTGTATTAACAGCATATCTCAATTTGGACTCATCACATTTCAAATGCTCGGTAGACTCATGTGTTCACGGCTACTACAGTGGACAGCACAGGCCTATATACATTTAAGGCAAAATATGAATAGCTCTCCTCTTGGGATAAATCTACCAAATACCCCAAATCCCTGGATATGCAACATTCGTTTTTTATACTCCATTACAACACATATGTGAAGGAAAGGGTAAACAAACATAAAGCTCTTGAATATAAAGCTGTGAATAATTGTTCTTAGGATAGAAAAGGAAAAATTAGCACTTATAGCAAGAGGAACTTTACAGTATCCATTAGACAGGTGATACATAATGTGTAAAGAAGCCCTGCTGGAGCACAGGGCATTGCCCAGCAGAGCAGATAGCTCAGCCCACCCCTAAGAATCTGAAAACACACCCACACAAAACTCAGTAAAATATACATACTGTATAGAAACAGAGTTACAGATGAAAAATTTAATAAGTGTGTACGTCTCAAGAGAGATAGTGGCTGGCAGAATTAAGTCCAATATAGCAGGAGGCAGCATTTCAAGTACTAAGAGGGGAATAACAGCATTATTCTACTGAAGAAGCGTTATGCTTAGCTCTTTCTCACCTTCTGATTGCAGGAAACAATACAGAATCAAGGAATGTGTGGAAAAGATAAGGTTGGAGACAGGAGGAAAAACTGTAGGAGACAATGAATTACTGAAATGTCAGTAACTCACTTCTTACTAATCTTTTCCCCTAAACTCTAGCAAGTTGACTTTGACTTAGAAACAATCTAATAGCTGTAATTTTAAAAGACCCAGAAAGAAAAAGTAAAACTATTTCACTGCCCCAAATTCTAACATCTAGGAAACCTGTTAGTCTTCTAAATAAAGACACAGAATATCCCTTGTACACATTTACCCAGAGTAGTCAAGTGACAGGATAACACTGTGTGACTGATAAGAATGCCTGTCCTAACAACAAATAGTCCTGTGACTCAGAAAGTAAAGCCACGAGGACAGAGAGAGGAGTGTCACTCCAAGGGAGAATATCTGGTAAGCAAATGAATCATCAGTCAATGTGAACTAATGAAGGTGACAGAAAGCCACCAAACACAATGACATTTAGGGCACAAGCCATAGAAGGGCCACTGCTTCAAATCAATGCAACAAGAAATGAGATAAACTAGGGAAAAGATAAAGCAAGGACATGGAGTCATTTGGTTTCAGTAGCAACTAAGAGATTGATTTAAAAGATAATAAAAATGTGAAAAAATGTGAACATAGGTGGTAAATCTACTGTGGTGCCTATTATGATGGGGAAATTCCAAAATATCCAAAGTACCACTACCCCAGTGTAGTGGCACACACCCTGCAGTCCCAGCTATTCAGGAGGCTGAGGCAAGAGAATCACTTGAGCCCACACATATGCAAAGTGAAAAATGGCTCGGCGCCTATAGCTCAACCGGCTAAGGCGCCAGCCACGTACACCTAAGG
>NW_003852494.1:2824964-2826741 GCF_000181295.1 Otolemur garnettii
GAAAAATGAAATTAAGAAATTTTTCACATAAACTTTAAAAAGCAACATATTTGTCTAGCCTGAAGATGACCATCAAAGACCCCTAACTAAAAAAACTCTTTAAAGGAGTGAAAGTTGCCTGATGTCCCTCTTACAGCTCATTTAAGTTACTTTTGTACTGATTTTTATAACCTTACAGTTAATCCATTACCTGAAGACAGAGCTGGTAATAATTCATATTTGTATAGTGCAAAATCTATACATCTCAGACATTATTATAAACCATGACACATAGTAAGATGGAAGAGAAAAGAAGACATGGTAGACACAGGTAAAATTAAAATGTAAAAAACACCAACTTGAGGTTGGGCACGGTGACTCACACCTATCATCCTAGCACTCTAGGAGGCCAAGGGGGAGAGGATCACTTGAGGTCAGGAATTCAAGACTAGCCTGAGCAAAGCAAGCCCCTGTCTCTACTAAAAATAGAAAAATTAAGCCAGGCATGGCAGCTCATGCCTGTAATCCTAGCACTCTGGGAGGCCAAGGTGAATTGCTTGAGCTCAGGAGTTCAAGACCAGCCTGAGTGAGACTCCATCTCTACTAAAAATAGAAAAACTAGCCTGGCATGGTGGCACACACCTGCAGTGGCACACGCCTGTAGTCCCAGTCATTGAGGAGGCTGAGGCAAAAGGATCATTTGAGCCCAAGAGTTTGAGGTTGCTGTGGGCTATGCTGATGCCATAGTATTCTACCCAGAGTGACAGAGTCTGTCTCAAAAAAGGAAAGGAAAGGGAAAGGAAAGGGAAAGGGATAGGCAAAGAAAAGGAAAAGGAAAGGAAAGAGAAAAGGAAAAGGAAAAGAAAGGAAAGGGAAGGCGAAGGGGAAGAAAAAGGGACAGGAAAGGAAAGGAAAACGGCTTGGTGCCTGTAGCTCAGCAGCTAGGGTGCCAGTCACATACACCAGAGCTGGTGGGAACGAATCCAACCCAGGCCTGCCAAAAACAATGACAACTACAACCAAAACAGCCAGGCGTTGCAGCAGATGCCTGTAGTCCAAGCTACTTGGGAGGCTGAGGCAAGGGAATAGCTTGAGTCTAACAGTTTGAGGTTGCTGTGAGCAGTGATACCACAGCACTCTACCCAGAGTGATAAAGTGAGACTCTGTCTCAAAAAAAAAGAAAAAGAAAAGAATAATTGGGCAGGCATTGTGGAGGGTGCCTGTAGTCCCAGCTACTCAGGAGGCTGAGGCAGGCAGATTGCTTGATTCCAGAAGTTTGAGGCTGCTATGAGGTAGACTGAAGCTATGCCACTCTAGCCTGGGCAACAGAGTAAGACTCTATATCAAACAAACACCAACCTAACCATCCTGCCATATGTCATACTACTGTATCAAGTTTATTACCTTGTTGTCTTTTCTTTTTTTTAGAGATAGAGTCTTACTTTGTCGCCCTCAGTAGAGTGCCGTAGCATCACAGCTCACAGCAACCTCCAACTCTTGGGCATAGGCAATTCTTTTGCCTCAGCCTTCCAAGTAGCTAGGACTACAAGCACCCGCCACAACACCCAGCTATTTTTTTGTTGCAGTTTGGCTGGGGCTGGGTTTGAACCCACCACCCTAGGTCTATGGGGCCAGTGCCCTACTCACTGACCCACAGGCACCGCCCTATTATCTTGTTTTCACAGAATTAACTCACACCCACTCTAAAGAGTTAAGTGTTCAAATAAGAGCACTCACAGCCATCTTCAAAAACATGGTATTCGGCTCGGCGCCTGTGGCTCAAGCAGCTAAGGCGCCA
>NW_003852494.1:2827993-2829249 GCF_000181295.1 Otolemur garnettii
GTAGCATCACAGCTCACAGCAACCTCCAACTCCTGGGCTCAAGTGAGTCTCCTGCCTCAGCCCCCCAAGTAGCTGGGACAACAGGCGCCCACCACAACACCCAGCTATTTTTTGGTTGCAGCCATCATTGTTGTTTGGTGGACCCGCCACAGTGCCCGGCTATTTTTAGAGTCCCGCCCGTCTCAAACTGATGAGTTCAAGTGATCCACCCGCCTTGGCCTTCCAGAATGCTAAGATTACAGGCATGAGCCACCGCACCCAGCCTTGAAAAGCCCATATAGACACTAAAGGATTGCCATAAGCCAGCAGGTTCTGAAAATTAATTGGCTACTTAATTCAAAAGGTGCTAAAAGGGAGTTTTACTTCAGTTTTTAATGAACAGAGGCCTTACAGAGCAATTTATAAAACCAGCCTAACAACCCTAAGTGTTGGTCTGAGAATATCATAAGACACTGACAGTAAATAGAAAGCTTACAATATCTTTCCAAAGTCAGAAATTCTTTGTAATTGTTTGAAAATGTATTTTGTGCTTGAAAATTATATGTTTTTAAAACTTAGGAAAATAATAATTAAAAAAAAAAAAAAAACTGAGGCAGCGCCCGTAGCTCAGTGGGTAGGGCACTGGCCACATATACCCAGGCTGGCGGGTTTGAACCCAGCCTGGGCCAGCTGAACAACAATGACAACTGCAACAAAAAATAGCCAGATGTTGTGGAGGACACCTATAATCCCAGCTACTTAGGAGGCTGAGGCAAGAAAATTGCTTAAGCCCAAGAGTTGGAGGTTGCTGTGAGCTGTGATACCATCGCACTCTACCGAGGGGGACACAGTGAGACTCTTTCTCGAAAAAATAAAATTTAAAGTGTGTATAACATAGTACAGAATACAAGTTTCATCCAGAGTTCTAAAGTCTACAGCAGTTTATAAAAGGAGGGAGAGAGGGCTAAAACCCAACTGAGGCAGAGAGCTAAAACATTAGATAAGTGTTTTTTTAAAGATAGAAGTTTGTGCTATGATGCAACGGCCTGCAATTAAAAATGTCTTTGCACAGCCCAGTTTGAGTGAAGATTTATGTTCCTAGCACTTAGACACACAGAAAATAAACAGCTCTCAGAGTTCCTCTTACTGCAAAATAATTTAAGAAGGGAACATGGAAAAAAAGCTATCTACTCATTTACACAAAATTTTATAAAATTCCAGTAGCTTAGACATTGATCTTTTTTTTTTTTTTTTTTTTTGAGACAGAGCCTCAAGCT
>NW_003852494.1:2832955-2834295 GCF_000181295.1 Otolemur garnettii
AGACAGGAGCCTCAAGCTGTCCCCCTGGGTAGAGTGCGGTGGCATCACAGCTCACAGAAACCTCCAACTCCTGGGCTCAAGCAAGTCTCCTGCCTCCGCCTCCCAAGTAGCTGGAACCACAGGTGGCCACCGCAACGTCCGGCTATTTTTTTGTTGCAGCCATCATTGTTGTTTTGGCAGGCCTGGGCTGGATTCAAACCCGCCACCTTAGGTGTATGTGGCTGGCACCTTAGCCACTTGAGCCAAAGGTGCCGAGCTATCCCATTCTGATTTAAATGAAAGAATAAAATTTGAGGAGTTGAAACCTAACTTCCTTTAGCAATCAGAGATCAGGAAGATAAAAAGATCACTGGAAAAGGGAAAGGAAGAGGTCTAACATTTGCTGAATTTTACACACATTAATTCATTTAATCTTCACAACCACTATATGAAGCAGCTATTATCCCTAATTTATAGATGAGAAAACCAAACTCCAAAAGGTTAAGCAGTTTGGCTGGGCATGCCCATAATCTTAGTACTTTGGGAGGCCCAGGTGAGAAGATTGCCTGAGGCCAGGAGTCCAATACCTGCCTAGGCAACAGAGCAAGGCTCAACAATGAAAAAAAATTAGCCAGGTATGGTGGCATACACCTGTAGTCCCAGCTACTTGGGAGGCTGAAGTGGGAGGAGAGCTTGAGCCCTGGAATTTGAGGTTACAGTGAGGTATGTTTATACTACTGCATTCTAGCCTGTGCAACAGAGTACAAGAAAGAAAAGAAAGAACAGAGAGAAGGGAAAGGGAAAGGAGGAAAAGGAGAAAGGGGAAAGGAAAGGGAGAAAGAGGAAAGGAAAGGAAAGGAGAAAAGGGGAAGAGAAGGGAAGGGGGAAAAGGGAAGGAAAGAGAAGGGGAAGGGGGGAAAAATGTTCTTTTGTATCTTTTTTCATCCAAAATGGTAACATACTACTATTTTACACTTGACTTTTATACTTAATATTTTGAAGGCAAAAAAAAGAGAATTGGTATATTTCTCCCAAGAAGTTATATAAACGGCCAAATAAGCACACAAAAAAGATGGTCAACATTGCTAGCCATCACATAAATGCAATTCAAAAATCACAATGAAATACCACACTGTACACTAACTAGGATAACTATAACCAAAAAGACAGATAGTAAAAAGCGTTTAAGGCCAGCATGGTGGCTCCTGCCTGTAATCCCAGCACTCTGGGAGGCTGAGGCAGGTGGATTGCTTGAGCTCAGGAGTTAGAGTTCAGCCTGAGCCAGAGTGAGACCCCCATCTCTAAAAATAGCCAGGTGTTGTGGCAGGTGCCTGTAGTCCCAGCTACTCAGGGGGCTGAGG
>NW_003852494.1:2834623-2836533 GCF_000181295.1 Otolemur garnettii
AAAAAAAAAAAAAGTGTTGATGAGAATTTGGACAAATTAGAAACTCATTCATTGCTGGTGGTGCAATCATTTTGGAAAACCTGTGTTTTAGTGGCTCAAATGGTACAATTCCCATATGACCCAGCAATTCTACTCCTAGGTACAGACCCAAGATAAAAGCAAATGTCCATGCAAACACTTATATGCAAATGTTTATAGCAGCAGCATTCATAAGAGACAAAAAATAGTAACAACCCAAATATTTATCAATTGATTAACAGACAAAATGTGGTATTATCTATACAACATAAAAAGGAATAAAGTACTTATGTATGCCATAACATGGATAAACTGTGAAAACACTATGCTAAGAAGCCAGTCATAGTGTGATTCCCTTTATATGAAATGTCCAGAATAGACAGATCTGTGAAGACATATCATAGATTAGTGGATGCCTAGGGCTAGGAGACTTGGGGGGAAACAAGGAGTAACTGCTAATGGATATGGGATTTCTTTTGGGGATGATGAAAATAAGACTAATTGTGGTGATGGTTGCACAAATCTCTGTATATAGTATAAACTACTGACTTGTGTACTTTAAAATGGGTAAACTGTATGGAATGAGAATTATAGCTCAATAAAGTTGCGTTTTTAAAAAAGATAATTAGTATATCTAATAGTTTTCTTCCTTACTATTCTTTATTACCAGATATTCTTAACCAAATATCTGGAAAAATGTCTGCAGAAAACTCAGTTATTCTAAAATGCTAAAGACCAGTATATAAACGCAAGCTTCTTTTCCCAAATTTTATTTGCTATTATCTGCCTTCAAACTACAAAACAGTAGACTACTGACCTCAACATCATACTATTATGTCCATATCTTCATTCACTCTGGCCTAGAAGGTCTGACCTACACTGTGACTGCTTAGAAACCCTACACCACAGCCAAACACAACCAGGTGCTCACACCTGTAGTCCCAGCTACTCAAGAGGCAGAAGCAGGAGGATCACTTGAGCCCAGGAGTTTGAGGCTGCAGTGTGCTATATAATCATACCACTGCACTCTAGTCTGTGCAACAAAATGAGACCTTGTCTCCCCTCCCCTCAAAAGCCAAACATAACTGCTAATTCCTACACCAGAAGCCTTCCCTGATTCCCTTCCATACAAATACAACCAAGCCAAATAAACTAATCATCTTCCATGATCTTATCACACCTGTTTTCACCTATACTTTACCTACATACAGCAGCTGTCTCACCTTGTGAGACAAGACAGCTCCTTATAACTAACACAGTCTTCACACTACTCCAAAAATATTTGATATATTGGGATTTCTGGGGTTTCTCCCACCCCACAGGACACTCTCTATTGGCCATACTCATCTGAAAAGTTTTATTACAAATTTAACTATGCACAAAACAAACACAGGCAACTCAAAGCCAACCACTGATATAAGACTGGGCTTCACCCATCATCATCTCCTTCCCTGACCTCCTTGGTATTTGAAAGCACTGAGGACTCCCTCTGTACTAGTCTCACCACCTTATAAGGTACCTAGAGATCTCCAGTTCATCAAGCCCAAATCCCCCCCCATAATCTCCCTTCATCAATACAGTGATCCCATGGGCAGGCAGAGCAGGTTTTACCCAACTTTTCAGAATAAGAAGCACAGTGAGAGAGGTTAAAAAACTTGCCCAAGATTGGGCGGTGCCTGTGGCTCAGTGGGTAGGGCACTGGCCCCATATACCAAAGGCAGCAGGTTCAAACCCAGCACTAGCCAAACTGTAACCAAAAAATAGCCAGGCATGGGTGGTGCCTGTGGCTCAAAAGAGTAGGGCACCGGCCCCATATGCCAGAAGTGGTGGGTTCAAACCTAGCCCTAGCCAAAACTTCAAAAAAAAAAAAAATAGCTGGGCATTGTGGCGGG
>NW_003852494.1:2836553-2837655 GCF_000181295.1 Otolemur garnettii
GCATTATGGTACGCCCCTATAATCCCAGCTACTGGGGAGCTGAGGCAAGAGAATTGCTTAAGCCCAAGAGTTTGAGGTTGCTGTGAGCTGTGACATCACAGCACTCTACCGAGGGCCACATAGTAAGACTCTGTCCCCCCCCCCAAAAAAGAGAATATTATGTTATCAAAATGTAAAGATTAGGGCGGTGCCTATGGCTCAAAGGAGTAGGGCACCAGGCCCATATGCCAGAGCTGGCAAGTTCAAACCCAGCCTCAGCCAAAAACTGCCAAAAAAAAAAAAAAAGTAAAGATTTAAAAAAGCAAAGATTGGGCTCAGTGCCTATAGCTCAGTGGCTAGGGCACCAACTACATACACGGGAGCTGGTGAGTTTAAATCCAGCCTGGGCCTCCCAAACAATGACAACTACAACCAAAAAATGGTCGGGCACCTGTAGCCCAGCTACTCAGGAGGCTGAGGCAAGAGAATCACCTAAGCCCAGTAGTTGGAGGTTGCTGTGAGCAGTGTGATGCCACAGCACTCTACCAAGGGCAATAAAGTGACACTCTGTCTCTACAAAAAAAAAAAAAAAAAAACTTGCCCAAGACGCTTAAAGATGGCGTTATAGCAAATCCAGGACCTCAAACACCCTAATAGTTCTTCTAATTCTTCATGCTGGTTTGCTGAGAATATTACCAGTAAAAATATTACATTTTTAATTACTGGATTATAAAAATATAGATTCACTCATAAACATTTTTTAAAAGAATAAAGAAAAATACTCCAATAGTAACAGGATTTTCTCTAAGAATTAGGATTAGAGATACAGGTAATTTGCCTTTTTCTGTGTTTTTGTAAATGTGCGTGTTTTATAATTTATGCTATGAACTTACATATCTTAAGAGAACATTATGGGCTCGGGGCCTGTAGCACAGTAGTTACAGCGCTGGTCACATGCACCAAAGCTGGCAGGTTCGAACGTGGCCCAGGCCTGCTAAACAATGACAACTGCAACAAAAAGCAGCCAGGCATTATGGTACGCCCCTATAATCCCAGCTACTGGGGAGCTGAGGCAAGAGAATTGCTTAAGCCCAAGAGTTTGAGGTTGCTGTGAGCTGTGACA
>NW_003852494.1:2838214-2839482 GCF_000181295.1 Otolemur garnettii
GAGACTTTGTCTCAAAAAAAAAAAAAAAAAAAAAAAAATTTCTTTTAGGAAAACTTTCCTAATATTTTTCATCTTCCCTAAAAAGAGTGGGAAATATGCCAAATATTTCCATGTACCACTTGTGTAAAAGAAGAGATGTGAAGAATGAGGGAGAAAAAAATCATTAAATTTAACTTTATATATCAAACACAAATCTTGGATGGTGTGCACCCTGAACATCTAGATCTTCAGGCCCTTAACTTCAGAGAAGATACTGTAAATCAAGGACTGGCAATTTTAAGTGTAAAAAAGGGGCAGAGTTAAATTGAGATCGAGCCAAGCTATAGCTAGACATAAGTAAGCAACAGAGAAAACAAATCTCAAACTACTTAATTCAAATCATAAGTATTTTAGACAGTAGGGATATAGAAAACACTAGGGCAACAAAATGTCTGCCTGTAGCCGCCTTAGGATTCCTGCAAAGAAGCAGATAAGAATACACTTCCCCAGGGAAGGAGATACCAGAGAAAGTTTCCAATAGAGATTCTGTACCATGACTACTTCCTCTTTCCAAAGATTTTGCAAAGCATACTTTTAAGATTTTATTGCTGGACCACCATAAATAAACAATTAAAAAACAGACCCACCCTTGAGTTAGTGCTAGAGGAATCTGTCCTCCTGGAAGTGCCAGATGGCGACTTAAAAAAAAAAAACACTCTTTACTAATTGTGGCCAAGATTCCTTGGTACTCAGTGCCAGGCCCAGGATATTAACCCAGATGTCCTAGCCAAATTCAAGGTTGGTTAATTACAGTCTGCCAGCTTACCAACAATTAAAAAAAGGCCTCCCTCTGTTCCCCTGATTGCAGTCTGAAGAGGTCATTCTTCCTTGAAATTCTTATATAGTACCATCAGTCAATCTGCTTTCCCTTAAAAGTGCGTTGTAACTCAAATACTGATTTAAAGTATATGGATTCTTTGAGTTCCACCTATAGGGGAAACATATACTGTGTATATTAAAAATATATAAGACACTATTATAGTTTAAAGCTTCCCTAAGCAGCTATCTAAAAAATTCATATCCAGGATAATAAGAATACTGCTTTCCAATTAATATTGAAAAGACTATATAAAGGTTTGTATTAAACACAGATTTTGAACCATTAAAACTTTCAACACTGGCCCGGCGCCTGTGGCTCAAGCGGCTAAGGCGCCAGCCACATACACCTAAGGTGGCGGGTTCGAATCCCCAGCCCGTGGGCCATAGATTGAGGACGTCTGCTACACTTT
>NW_003852494.1:2839725-2841177 GCF_000181295.1 Otolemur garnettii
AAAAAAGAGAGCTTTGCAGGCGGCGCCTGTGGCTCAGTGAGTAGGGCGCTGGCCCCATCTACAGAGGGTGGCGGGTTCAAATCTGACCGTGACCGACATGCAACAAAAGAGTAGCTGGTTGTTATGGCAGGCGCCTGTAGTCCCAGCTACTTGGAAGGCTGAGGCAAGAGAATCACCTAAGCCCAGGAGCTGGAGGTTGCTGTGAGCTGTGTGATGCCACGGCACTCTACTGAGGGTGAAAAAGTGAGACTCTGTCTCTACAAAAAAAAAAAGAGAGAGAGCTTTGCTATCAGGACAATTCTGGAAAAAAGCTATATATGCAAATATCAGTTACAAGGCCTCCCAGGATTAAGCACAGTTCCTGAATAGATTTATACAAATAGGAAAGTATACACTCAGTAGCAAGACTGAACATCAAGTATTGGGCTGGCCTTTCTCCCAGCCACTTACTTGTAGTTCCATTGCCAAAATATTCTACACATTGCTTAAAATAACATAAACCAGGTTCAATTTGTAGCTCTGTATTCACTGGCTATGTGGACTTTTGTGTAAGTTAGTGAAATTCTTTGAGCCTCAGTTTCCTCATTTTAATTTTATCTTCATCAAAATCATGAATAACATGGCATAAAATTATTCTGTACCCTTTAGTATTTTTAAATATTTTAACAATTAAATATATTAAGTACCAGCTATAAGGCCTTAAAGTAACAGCAAGTGCAAGCTTCTCACCTCAGGAACTTTGCACTTGCTAATCCTTCTTCCTACTACACTCTTCCCTCTGAGATCTTACATTCCCTCACTTCCTTTAGATATTTGCTCAAAAGTCATTAGATCTGGCTCAGCGCCCACAGAACAGTGGTTACAGTGCCAGCCACATATACCAAGGATGACTGGTTCAAAACCAGCCTGGGTCAGCTAAACAACATGACAACTGCAACAAAAAATAGCTGGGCATTGTGGCAGGCACCTGTACTCTCCTGAGGCTGAGGCAAGAGAATTGCTTAACCCCAAGAGTTTGAGGTTGCTGTGAGCTGTGACGCCACCATACTCTACCAAGGGTGACATAGTGAGACTCTGTCTTTAAAAAAAATAAGTCATTGGGGGAGGCGACTGTGGCTCAAAGGAGTAGGGCGCCCACCCCATATGCTGGAGGGATTGGTTCAAACCCAGCCCCTGGCCAAAAACTGCAAAAAAATAAAATAAGTCATTAGGTCTCCTCTTGCGGCCCTGTCTAAAATTTCCATTACCTTAACTTCCCAAACTTCATTTTTCCCCTTCCTTGATTTATTTTTTCATTCCTATGTTATCACTTTTATTTTATTTTATTTATTTTTTTTTTTTTTGAGACGGAGCCTCAAGCTATCACCCTGGGTAGAGTGCCATGGCATCACGCTCACAGCAACCTCCAACTCCTGGGCTCAAGCGAGTCTCCTGCCTCGGCCTCCCAAGTAG
>NW_003852494.1:2842488-2848005 GCF_000181295.1 Otolemur garnettii
CAATTTTCTTTTTTTTGAGACAGAGTCTCACTTTGTCACCCTCAGTAGAGTGCTTTAACATCATAGCTCACAGCAACCAGAGACTAGACTCAAGCGAGTCTCATGGCTCAGCTGCCTGAGTAGTTGGGACTACAGCCGCCTGCCACAACACCCAGCTATTTTTAGAGATGGGGTTTCCCCGTGGCTCAGGCTAGTCTCAAACTCCTGAGCTCAGGCAATCCACTGCCCTCCACCTCCCAGAGTGCTAGGATTACAGGCAGGTGGACTGCTTGAGTTCTGAAGCTCAAGACCAGCCTGAGCAACAGGGAGACCCTGTCTCTACCAAAAACAGTAAAACTAGCCAGGCATTGCCCCCAGCCTGTCGTCCAGCTACTCAGAAGGCTGAGGCAGGTAGATTGCTTGAGCCCAAGAGTTTGAGGTTGCTGTGAACTATGACACCATGGCACTCTACCCAGGGCAACAGAATGAGGCTCTGTCTCAAAAAAAAAAACAATAGAGAGAGAAAGAAAGAAAAGAAAAGAAAAAGTAGCCAGGTGTTGTGGCAGGCAACTGTAGTTCCAGCTACTTGGGAAGTGGAGGCAGGAGGACTACTTGAATCCAGGAGTTTGAGTTTGCTGTGAGCTAAGCTAAGGCCACAGCAACTCTAGCCTGGGCAACAGAGTGAGGCTCTGCCTGAAAAAAAGAAAACAAACAAAAAAAGAACTAGATTAGCTTTTGTTGTGCACATGCACTATCTGGAGCTCAAGCCACAAATAAAAAAATAGGGAAGGGCAAAATCTTGATCTTCAAACAGAATACCTATGCAGGGTTCCACCCAGTTTTGGTTTTACCAGTTTGAACTAGGCCTACTGGGAAGCCTAAGATGTACTTAACATCTTTCTCTGTACCTCAAACACCTAGCACCAGCCCTTACCCAAGCAATCACCCAATTCCTTTGCTTTAATAGAGGCCAGGCTTGCTTTTTGCCAGAGATTCGCTATACTCATTTAAAAACACCTCAAGTCAGAATACTTAAGTTCAAACCCTGGCATCACCACTTATTAGGTGTGTGACCCTAGGCAAGTAACTTGACCTTTCTGCATTCCCTCTGTCAAATGGGGATAATGATAGCGCCCTCCCTAGACTGGACTGATTAAATGAGATAAAGCACACAAAAACATACCCAGGGCCTGGCCACAGGAACCCCCTGAAATATGTTAATTGTTATTATCTACAGAGAAAAAAAAAATATCTTAAGGCTAAGGAGCAACACACCTGAGGATTTGGCAAAAGGTTATCATTAAACCTAAAACTCAAACAGATTGCTCTCCTGACTCATAGATACTATCG
The DNA here is from genome assembly GCF_000181295.1 of Otolemur garnettii. Taxonomy (NCBI): domain Eukaryota; kingdom Metazoa; phylum Chordata; class Mammalia; order Primates; family Galagidae; genus Otolemur; species Otolemur garnettii. The sequence goes on from NW_003852494.1 coordinate 2,843,818, forward strand.
GTAATAGCAGTAAAAACTGAATAGCAACAACCAGAATCGTAACCATAATGACAACAGCAGCCACAACACTAACACTGAGCTCTCGCAGCCATAAACTGTCCTAACCTAAAAGAGGAAGGAGAAGCAGGACTGCTGAATCACACACTCACACACATTCACAATTACAGAATCTTCCCCACCCTCCTTTTTAAAAACAGTAATTGACTCCCAAGTTTTGCTAAAAACAGGTATCTAAACCCATTAAAGCCTTAATGTGTAATTTCTTCATACGAAAGAGGTGGGGCTGTGAAGGGAGGAGGGGGTGGTGCTCCGTTCCTGCCAGATGGAAAAGCCACATGAAGCGGACAAACAGCCGGATTCAGGATTTACCCCCAAATCGAAATCAGATTTTTGAAGCCCAGAACGTCCAAATTCGGGGAATCTGAAGGCTTTGGTTTTCAATAACCTCTAAGCAAGTGTCATCTGTCTTCCGAGCCAATCCCCCGCCGCTGTAGAAGGTTCGGGTTACCGGGCAGCGGCGTTATTTCAGAAATCCGGGAGACATCTGGCCACCTCTAGGCTTCCACCGTCCCCAAGAATCACAGCCCCACTTGGGAGGAAAACAAAAGCCCGGGCACGCCGGGGAGGCCACGGCCGGGGTGCCCTCCATGCCAGCTCGCGGCTCCAGCACCCAGGGCCTGAGGAACACTCAGGTGACGCGCGCGGCGCCCGGGGCAACAGGTCCTGCCCGGCCTCGGCCTTACGGGGGTCCGGCCGCCCCCTGCCGCCCTCCGGCCGTGAGGAAAAAGAAAAGAGGGGCGCTGGGGACAGTGGCGCCTGGGGCGGCGCAGGGGCAAGGAGTCCAAGCTCCATCTTGAGGCGGGCGGAGGAAGGGAAGGCCCGACTCCACGCTGACAGGGCCGCGCACTTTTCCGGCTCACTGGGAGCACGCCAGGGACCTCCGGCCTCTGGGGCCGGCCACGCGGGGCTCTCAGGGTCCCCTTTAGGCCGCCCGGGCGCAGGAGGTTCAACCCCCTTCCTGGACGCCGCGCCCCAGCCCCTAGAGGGTGACCCCGAGCAGGCCCTGGGGAACAGGAGGTCGGAAGGGGAGGAAGGGGCCGGAAAGGGGAGAGGGTCCGCGCCGCGCCCCGCTCACCGCTCACCGCCTCGGACGCCGCCGGTCGCCGCCACCTGCCTCTCTGCAGCAGCAGCAGCAGCCGCCGAGGCCGCCGCCTCCCGCCTCCCCGCTCGTCGGCTGCGGGCGGGGGAGAGCGTGACGCGCCGCCGCCGCGGGGCCGGGCGGGCGCGCGCCGCCAGGAGAAGACGCCGCGCGGCTCCTCCCCGCGCTCCTCCGCCCGCTCGGCCCCCGGGGTCTTCGCCCCCGGCCCGAACCCTCGCCGCCACCCCTTTGTCTGCCCCCACCGCGGTCCCGGGCGGCGAACCCCAGCCCGGGGCGCACCCGCAGCTCAGCCCTGGACCCTCAGGAGCCCCGGGATGGGGAGCAAGGTGCGAGAGAGCCCAGAGGCCTGCTCGAAGGGGCTCCTCATCATTTTGCTTAGTTCCCTGTTTTTTGCCAAGTGTTCCCAGAATTTGCACGTCACACCCGGTGGCTCCATTCAATCTTGACCACAGCCTGCTATCTGGAGCTGATTCATATATTTACTCCCTTCCTTAACGCCAGACCGGGGTAAGAATCCTTTGAAACAGGCTGGAAGGAGCTGCCCGCAGCAGGTTAAGTTCGGAAAGGATCATCTTTGCCCTTTCCTCCCTCCAGGGAAAGACCGTGGATGAGGAAACCCTAGAAGAAAATGGAAAGGAGCTGCCCACAGCAAGTTTAGCTTGAGAAGAACCATCTCTGCTCCCTCCTTCCTACCAGGAAAGAACGAAGGTTAAAAATCCTTTGAAACAAGCCCAGGGCTTGCTCCGTTACTTAGAGAAAAACCTCTTTTATTGCCTTGTCCGTTTGGACTGAAGCCCTTGTTAATGTCCGGTCCTCCCTCTTCCCCCCTCCTTTAAAAGCTTTTGAAAGGGACTGGAGGGGTGGCAGCAGCAGCCTGCTCGGCTGGAGTAGTAGGGGCGTGCAGCGGATCATGGCAACCCCAGAAGCTTTGCAGCTCCAGGGGGAGTTTGCAGCTGTCAGGGGAGCCCAGGATTTCACAGTGAATCGGTGGTGGATAAGGGGGCACAGGGCTTCCTTCTCCTAGGCAGAAGAGAATAATCAGGAGGGTGACCTCTCCCACCCCTTATTGACCTTTATTCAAACCACAGTTCTGCCTGGACCTACACACACCCACAGAACAGGAGAAGGAAACTGCATTGGAAATGTACGAAGTTCCAAACGAAGTAAATTTGTCTCCTGGCCTCTCCCCTCAATTCATTTCTGAAATCATACCAAATGCTTTTACCTAATTCGACATGGCCCTAACTTACAAGCAAGGGTGGTGGTGGCACCCCTGAAATCAAATATTCATACCCTAATCTGAAATGCACACTTCATCCCCTCACCTGAACACTTTTTTTCCACTCTAGTAAGTAACCTATGGAATCCTAGATGCTCTCCTATGAGGCAACAACCCCTGGTAATGGAAAGCCACAACTGTTAACACTGTTCTTTACTCTTCTTCACTCATTTTCCTGAGCCTGCCTTTATTAAAATTATTGATCATGGAATTCTGGCATTAATTTTTTTGTTGTTGTTTTTTGAGACAGACTCTTAGTATGTTGCCCTCGGTAGAGTGCTGTGGCATCTCAGCTCACGGCAGTCTCAAACTCTTGGGCTTAAGCAGTTCTCTTGCCTCAGCCTTCCAAGTAGCTGGGACTATAGGCACCCTGCACAATGCCCTGCTATTTTTTTGTTGTAGTTGTCATTGTTATTTGGCAGGTTCAGACCTGCCTGCCCCAGTGTATGTGGCCAGTGCCCTAATCACTGAGCTACAGGCACCAAGCCTTTGGCTTTTTTTTTTTTTAATAGTGTCATAGGCTCGGTGCCTGTGGCCCAAGTGGCTAAGGCGCCAGCCACATACACTTAAGGTGGCGGGTTCGAATCCAAGAGGCGGGTTCCCTCCAAACAACAATGTCAGCTGCAACCAAAAAATAGCCGGGCGTTGTGGTGGGTACCTGTAGTCCCAGCTACTTGGGAGGTGGAAGCAGGAAACTCGCTTGAGCCCAGGAGTTGGAGGTTGCTGTGAACTGTGATGCCACAGCACTCTACCCAGGGCACAAAGCCAGGTTGAGGCTTTGTCTCAAAAAAAAAAAAAATGACTCTTCTGCCTTCGCCTCCAAAGTACCTAGGACTATAGGAGCTCACCACCACACTCAGCTAATTTTTCTATATTTGGTAGATCAGTTCTTGCTCTCGCTCAGGCTGGTCTCAAACTCCTGAATTCAAATGATTCTTCTCCCCTCAGCCTCAGAATGCTAGGATTACAGGAGGTGATTAATTTTGACTTTATAAAATATCACATTGCAATACTACATATTTACCTTGACTATGAAGTTTTTATCACTCCCTTTAATTGTGTGGTGAAGGCCTAGTCTCTGTCCTACTACTACTACTATTGACTCTGCTCCATCGCCAGGCTGCCCACTGTTAGAACTAAGGTGATAGGATCCTCCTTCAAAATAACTCCTGGGCTCGGCGCCTGTGGCTCAAGTGGCTAAGGCACCAGCCACATACACCTGAGCTGGTGGGTTTGAATCCAGCCTGGGCCCACCAAACAACAATGATGGCTGCAACCAAAAAACAACCCGGCGTTGTGGCGGGTGCCTATAGTCCCAGCTACTTGGGAGGCTGAGGCAAGAGAATCTCTTAAGCCCAGGAGTTGGAGGTTGCTGTGAGGTGTGATGCCACAGCACTCTACCCAGGGTGACAGCTTGAGGCTCTGTCTCAAGAAAAAAAAATAACTCCTGGGCTGGGCCCCCATAGCTCAGTGATTAGGGAACTGGCCACATGCTCTGGGGCTGGTGGGTTTGAATCCAGCCCAGGCCTGCTAAACAAGCAAAAATAGCCAGGTATTGTGATGGGCCCCTATATTGAGGTTGCTGTGAGCTATGATGCCATAGCACTTACCCAGGACACAAAAGTGAGACTCTGTCTCAAAAGAGAAAAAATATTAACTCCTTTTTGTACATCATGGTAACTACAGTTAATATTAATATATTATAATATGTACTTGCAAACTGGTAAAAGAATAGATTTTTTTTTTTTTT
>NW_003852494.1:2848283-2849989 GCF_000181295.1 Otolemur garnettii
GAGCCAAAAGAATAGATTTTAAGGCTGGGAGCCTGTACCTCAGTGAGTAGGGCACTGGCCACATACACCGAAGGTGGTGGGTTCGAGCCCAGCCTGGGCCTGCTAAACAACAAGGAAAATTGCAACCAAAAAATAGCAGGCACTGTGGTGGGTGCCTATAGTCCCAACTACTTGGGAGGCTGAGGTAAGAGAATCTCTTTAAGCCTGAGAGTTTAAGGTTGCTGTGAGCTATGACGCCACAGCACTCTACTCTGTCTCAAAAAAAGGAGTAGATTTTAAGTGTTCTCACCACAAAAAAACAAGTATGTGATGTAGTAACACATTTGAAATAGTTCTATTTAGCCATTTGATAATGTATACATATATCAAAACATCATATGGTAAACATAAATATATACAATTAAAAATTAACACTGCCCCCAAATTAACTTCTAAGCAATAGGCCATCATTTATTTATTTTTAGAGACAGGGTCTCTCTATGTTGCCCAGGCCAGAATGCAATTCACAGGTGTGATTGTGCCCACCACAGCCTGGAACTCTCCAGGCTCAAGCAATCCTTCTGCCTCAGCCTCCTGAGTAGCTGAGTATACAGTTGTGCACCACTGAGCCCAGCTAGTCCTTTGTTTGTAAAGGAAGACTTTATAGAAATTCATTTTCATGGGGCAGCACCTGTGACTCAAAGGAGTAGGGCGCTGGCCCCATATACTGGAGGTAGCCCTTGGCCAAACATGGAGAAAAAGAAATTCATTTTCAGGATGCTATTTTTGAAATTGTATCCACTTTTTTTTTTTTTTTTGCTTGTACAAAGGTCTTTATTGGTGGGGGAGGGAGGCTGCAGAGTAGAATCAAGGAGGAGAGATAAGAGGAGAGAAAAGAGGGGAGAGAGATAAGGAGAGAGTGGGGAAGAGAAGAGAGAGCAGAGGAGAAAGGTGGGGAGAGGGGGAGAGAGCATTGTATCCACTTTTATTAGCATTGTTTCAGAAATCAGAGTCAAATTGATTTCATTCACTCTTTCACCAAATATTAATATTTTCTAAAGTCTTGGCAAGTCCCAGGCACTATTCCAGGTCCTGGGGGTACAACAATGAAGGTCCAACCCCTATCCTCAAACCATTGACTTCTGTTGACTAGCTTATTAAATTGAAGCTAGGTAATCATCATTCCATAAACTCCCTGGATTTTAAACCCAAGATGAGCGTAATACACCTTGTCAATTTCCTTTCAGCTCTGCTAAAAATTTAAGGAAAAATTGATCACATCAGATACAAGAAAAACACTAGTTAACTGTGTATAGGTGGCGCCTGTACTCAGTGGGTAGGACACCGGCCACATACACCAAGGCTGGCAGGTTTGAACCCAGTCTGGGCCAGCTAAAACAACAATGACAATGGCAACAAAAAAAGAGCTGGGCATTGTGGCAGGCACCTGTAGTCCCAGCTATTTGGGAGGCCAAGACAAGAGAATCACTCGAGCCCAAGAGTTTGAGGTTGCTGTGAGCTGTGACACCATGGCGCTCTACCCAGGGTGAGAAAGTGACACTTCCTCAAAAAAAAAAAAGGAAAAGAAAAGTTAACGGTGTTATGATGCTTTATTTCCTTGCAAAGATAGAGACCTAGTGCTGGTTCATTTAATCAAAAAGTGACCCAGCTTGGCGCCTGTGGCTCAAGCGGCTAAGGCGCCAACCACATACACCTAAGGTGGCGGG
>NW_003852494.1:2851116-2853730 GCF_000181295.1 Otolemur garnettii
GCCCAGGAGTTGGAGGTTGCTGTGAGCTGTGATGCCACAGCACTCTACCCAGGGGGACAGCTTGAGGCTCTGTCTCAAAAAAAAAAAAAAGAACATTACTCCACCATAACAATAAAGTATTGATATACATTCTAGCTTCAAAAATATTATGTAACATAACAGGTCACATATTATCTGATTCCATTTATATGAAATGTCCAGAATAGGAAAATCCATAGAGACAGGCAACAGATGAATGGTTGTCAGGGATTGGGAGAGGAAGGAGTTAAGTGCAACTTCTTAGCAGCTACAGGGTGTGGGGGAGGGTGCTCCTTTTGGGGTGATGAAAATGTTTGGAACAAAGCCAGAACATGGTGGCTCACACCTATAATCCTAGCTCTATGGGAGGCTGAGGCAAGTGGATTGCTTGAGCTCAGTATTTCAAGACCAGCCTGAGCAAGAGAATGCATCTCACTAAAAATAGAAAAACTAGCCAGGCATTGTGGTGGGCACCAGCAGTCCCAGCTACTTAGAAGGCTGATGCAAGAGGATCTTTTGAGCCCAAGAGTTTGAGCTGCTATGAGCTAGGACACCATGGCACTCTACCCAGGGCAACGGAGTGAGATTCTGTCTCAAGAAAAATAAAACCTGTCCCTCAAAATATCTTCACTTTTCTAGACAAACTTCTTTTTTTTTTTTTTTTTTTTGAGACAGGGTTTCCTGTCTCATTTTTCTATTTTTCCAGGCTCACTTTTCTATTTTTAATAGAGACAGGGTCTTGCTCTTGTTCAGGCTGATCTCAAACTCCTGAGCTCAGGCAATCCATCTTCTTTGGTCTCCCAGAGTGCTAGGATTACAGAGGTGAGCCATTGTGCCTGGCCTAGCCAAACTTCTTGAACAACTTCTCTATGCCTGATACCCATTTTCCCATTGCAATGTGACTTTTGCTGTGTCAATAGCCAAGGTCATGACAGCCATTTAGTGAACTTAGTGTAGTGGCATGGCTATCATTGATGACTTTGGCAGTAGTAGATTCACCTGAACCGTGGAGACAGGAATTTGACCTACTTGAATTCTTAGCAGCATTTTCATGGTTGGCTATTCTTTCTAAAGTATACTGCAAAAAATGACTACAATTATTCATGTCAAACTGCACAAGTTGTGCTGCCTGGATAATCTGCAACTGATTGTGGTTGTATCAAGATGCATCAAGGAGGCCACTTGAGACCAGAATAACCTCTCAACTAAGCATGGGCTAAATTTCCAACCCACAAGATTACAAACTAAATACAATAAACGATTGTGGTTTGAGTGGGGGTGTTGAGACAGGGTCTCACTTTCTTGCTAGGGCTAAGGTGTAGTGACATCGTCATGGCTAGCTCACAGCAACCTCAAATTCTTGGCTCAGCCTGCTAAGTAGCCAAAACTACAAGTGCACACAACCACACCCAATAATTTTTTTTATTTTTTGAAGACATGGAGTCTCACTATATTGCGTAGGCTGATCTCAAACTCCTGGCCTCAAGTGGCTTCTCAAAGTGCTGGGATTACAGGAGTGAGCCACTGGGCTCAGTCAAATGGTGGTAGTTTTGATCCACTAAGTTTGGAGGTAATTTCTTTCCATAACCTCTTCTTACGCTTTGTTTTCCATAACATCTTGCTCTTCTTATTTTCCTCCTTCCACTCTGGAAGCTTTGAATAATCTCATCAACTGACCTTCAATTATTATCTATATGCAAGCAATTCACCAATCTATATCTCTAGACCAGAATTCCTTTTTTTTTTTTTTTGAGACAGTCTTACTCTACTCCAGGTTAGAGTTGCCATGGTGTCATAGCTCACAGCAACCTCAAATTCCTGGGCTTGGAGCTCAGTACCTGTACCTCAGCAGCTAAGGTGCCAGCCATATACACTGGGGCTGATAGATTCAAGCCCAGGGGCCTGCCAAACAACAATGACAACTACAACAACAACAAAAAAAAATAGCCGGGCGTTGGGGCGGGTGCCTGTAGTCCCAGCTACTTGGGAGGCTGAGGCAAGAGAATCACTTAAGCCCAAGAGTTGGAGGTTGCTGTGATCTGTGACATCACAACATTCTACTGAGGTGACAAAGATTCTGTCTCAAAAACAAAACCAAAAACAAAAACTCCTGGGATTGAATGATCCTCTTGCTTCAGTTTCCTGAGTATCTGGAACTTTAGGCGTGGGCCACTACACCCAGCTAATTTTTCTATTTTTAATAGAGATGAGGTCTTATTCTTGTTGAGGCTGGTCTCAACTATTCAGCTCAAGCAATCCACCCACCTCGACCTCCCAGAGTGCTGGGATTATAGGAGTGAGCCACTGTGCCTGGCTACTCTAGCCCAGAATTCTTAACTTCCACATTAGTACTCCACTTAAATACTAGACATCTCCACCTGAATTTAATCCAGAAAAAAAAAAAAAAATATATATATATATATATATGCACATATATTTTGTTTTGCTTTGTTTTATGATTATTAGTTTTTTGAGACAGAGTCTCAAGTTGTCACCCTGGATAGAGTGCTATGGCGTCGCAGCTCACAGCAGCCTCAAACTCTTGGGCTCAAGAGATTCTCCTGCCTCAACCTCCCAAGTAGCTGGGACTACAGGT
>NW_003852494.1:2854088-2857875 GCF_000181295.1 Otolemur garnettii
TTGGCGGGCCCAGGCTGGATTCGAACCTGCCACCTTAGGTGTATGTGGCTGGCATCTTAGCCACTTGAGCCACAGGCACCCAGCCATGTCCATTTTTCTAGATCCCCCACTGCCACTCTATTTTAGACCACTATCAATTATGGAACTATTGCAATCGTCTAGGCAAAAAAATAATGCCCTTTCCTCTGGATAAAAGCAATGTATGATTGTTAGTCTTCCTGCCTCATGTGTTACTGTTCTTCAATCCCTTCTCTGACTTGTTTTCAGAATTATCTTTTTATTAATATAAGGCAAAGTTGAAATAAGTCCCCTACTTAAAACTTCTGTGGAGAGGCTGGTCCTGGTAGCTCACGCCTATAATCCTGGCACTCTGGGAGGCCAAGGCAGGAGGACTGCCTGAGCTCACATGTTCAAGACCATCCTGATCCAAAGTGAGACCCCATCTCAAAAAATAGCCGGGCATCATTGTGGTGGGTACCTGTAGTCCCAGCTACAGCACGGCACTCTACCAAGGGCAACATAGTGAGACTCTGTCTCAAAGAAAAAAAAATCAGAATGTAGAACATTCTGTGGGACAACTGGCCTATTTTTTCCACTTTGTTGATAGCATTAAAGAAAAAAAAAAGAGGGGAGACCTTTATATACTAAGTAAAATAAAGAATACTTTTGAAATACAGAAAAACGCAAATTAAAGAACTAAATAAATGAAAATACATCCTATATTCATTGATTAGAAGACTTCAATTTTTAAGATAGCAAAACTTGAGCAGTGCCTGTGGCTCAAAGGAGTAGGGCACGGGCCCCTACATATGCTGGAGGTGGCGGGTTCAAACCTAGCCCCAGCCAAAAACTGCAAAAAAAAAAAAAATAGCAGAACTTGCCAGGCACAGTGGTTCATGCCTGTAAACCTAGCACTGTGGGAGACCAAGGCAGGTGGCTCACCTGAGCTCAAGGGTTTGAGACCAGCCTAAGCAAGAGTAAGACTCCAACCTAAGCAAGAGTTTTTCTGAGCAATAGAAAAACTAGCTGGGCATATGGCAGGGACCTGTAGTCCAAAGTACTCAGGTGGCTGAGGCAAGAGGATCGATTGAGCCCAAGAGATTGAGGTTGCAGAGCCATGATGCCATGGCATGCTACCCAGAGCAACAGTGAGACTCTTTCGGGAAGGAGAAAAAAGCAGAATTTCTTAAATCTCCTCTCAGTCACTGCAATTCCTATCAAAATTGCAATTGACTTCTTTCAGAAATGGAAATGCTTATCCTAAAATTCATAAAGAATTCTAAGAAACTCTGAATAGCAGAAACAATCTTGAAAAAGAAGAACAAAATTAGAAGACTTATATTTCCTAATTTCATACTACAAAGCTGAAGAGATCAGTACAAGTATGGCCAGGTGCAATGGATCATGTCTGTCATTCCACCACTTTGGGAGGCCATGGTGGGAGGATTGCTTGAGGCCAGGAATTTGAGACCAACCTAAGCAAGAGTGAGACCCTGTCTCTACAAAAACTAGAAAAATTAGATGAGCATGGTGGCATGTGCCTATAGTCCTAGCTACTTAATAGGCTGAGGCAGGAGGATCACATCAGCTCAGGAGTTTCAGGTTGTAGTGAGGTGTGATTGGGCCACTGCACTACAGCCTAGGTGAAAGGGTGACAACCTGTCTCAAAAAAAGAAAGAAAAAAAAAAAGAAACCAACCGACAACATGGTACACAAACCATGCATTGAAATATTTATCACCATTGCTGTAGTCTGAACAATTATGTCTCCCCCAAATTCATATGCTGAAATCCTAACCCCCAAGGTGATGATATTAGAAGGTGGGGCTTTGGGGAAGGTGATTAGTCATGAAGGCAAAGCCAGTATGAATCCAATTCATTCTTTTATAAAAAAAAAAAAAAAACTCAGACTGGCTTGGCACCTGTAGCTCAGTGGTAAGGGCACCAATGAGATACAACAGAGCTGACGGGTTCAAACCCAGCCCAGGCCTGCCAAACAACAATGACAACTATAGCCAAAAAATAGTTGGGCGTTGTAGTGGGTGCCTGTAGTCCCAGCTACTTGGGAGGCTGAGGCAAGAGAATTGCTTAAGCCCAAGAGGTTGAGCTTGCTATGAGCTGTGACGCCACAGCACTCTACAGAGAGCAACAAAGTAAGACTCTGTCTCAAAAAAAAAAAAAAGACCTCAGAGAGTTAGCTGGCCTCTTCTACCATCTGAGGACATAAAGAGAAGGCACCATCTTTGAACAAACATAGCTTTCACCAGATGACGAGTTTGCTGGCACCTTGATGTTGGACTTCCCAGCCACCAGAACTGTGAGAAATACATTTCTGTTGTTTCCAAGCTACTCAATTTATGGTATTTTTTATAGCAGCCTAAATGGGCTAAGATAGCCATAAAAAGGAATGAATTACTAATATATGTTACAATAGGAATGAACTTTGAAAACACTATCCTAAGAAGCATATGTGTGATTCCATTGATATAAAATGCTTAGAATAGGCAATTCCACAGAGATAGTATATTAGTGGTGCCAGGGGCTGGGGAAAAGAGGAAATGTAGAGTGACTGATAATGGATATAGGCTTTCTTTGGGAGATGAAGAAATATTCTAAAATTGTTTGTGGTGATAGTTTTACAACTCTGTGAATAGAGTAAAAAAACCACTGAACTATACACTTTAAAAGGGTGAATTTTATAGTATGTGAATTATAATGCTATAAAACTGGTATTAAAATTTTACATCGAATGAGACTCAGTCTCAAAAAAATTAAATTACATAGAGGTAAATATATACGGGTATATGTGTAACCAATGAAATTGGATAAACTCTATGGATCACACCAATGTACATTTCTTTTTTTGATATTTGACTATGGTTATATAAGATACAAACACTGGGACCAGGCATGGTGGGTCACACCTGTAAACCTAGCACTCGGGATGGTCAAAGCCAGTAGATTGCTTGAGCTCAGGAGTTCAAGACCAGCCTGAGTAAAGTGAGACCCCTTCTGTACTAAAAATAGAAAAACTAGCTGGGTGTGGTGGTGGGCTGCTATAGTCGCAGAGCCCAGAGTCACCCAATTACTTGGGAGGCTGAGGCAAGAGAATTGTTCAAACCCAGGAATTTGAGGTTGCTGTGAGCTAAGATGCCACAACACTCTACCCAGTGTGACAGAGTGAGACTCTGTCAAAAAAAAAAAAGAAATGGGTTCAGTGCCTGTGGCTCAAGTGGCTAAGGCGCCAGCCATATACACCTAAGGTGGTGGGTTTGAATCCAGCCTGGGCCTGCCAAACAACAATGACGGTTGCAACCAAAAAACAGCAGGGCGTTGTGGCAGGTGCCTGTGGTCCTAGCTACTTGGGGGACTGAGGGAGGAGACTCGCTTGAGCCCAGGAGTTGGAGGTTGCTGTGAGCTGTGATGCCATAGCACTTTACCCAGGGGGATAGCTTCAGGCTCTGTCTCAAAAAAAAAAAAAAAAAAGATATGAACATTGGGAGGAATGAAGTGAGTATGTATGGGACTTCCCTGTATATTTTTTTGTAAACCACAGTGAATCTACAATTATTTCAAAAGAGAAAATTAGGCTCAGCGCCTGTAGCTCAGCAGTTAGGGTGCTGGTCACATATACAGGAGCTGGCAGGTTCAAACCTGGCCTGGGCCCGCTAAACAACAATGAAACCTAGAACAAAAAAATAGTTGGGCATTGTGGCAGGTGCCGTAGTCTCAGCTACTTGGGAGGCTGAGGCAAGAGAATTGCTTAAGCCTGAGAGTTTGAGGTTGCT
>NW_003852494.1:2857918-2859362 GCF_000181295.1 Otolemur garnettii
AAAAAAAAAAGAGAGAGAAAATTAAAGAAAAAAACAACAACAGCATGGTAGGGGAAGGGGGGGTAGGTTGTAGGTTGTTCTGGATTAAAAGAGGATAAAGAGACATAACAACCAATATGTGAACTTTGACCAGATTTGCAAGTTTCTTAGGTACCCTGATGGTACAGTGGCTATAAATGTAGAAGAATGCCTGCATACCTAAGAAATGCTCACTGAGGTTTCAGAGATGCATTATCATATCTACAATTTGCTTTCAAATGGTTTAGTAATGTATACACACAGATAAAAGAAAAATGCACAATACTAACTATAGTTTATGGGTATTTGTTGTACTTTTCTTTCAATTTCCAGTTTGTCATAAAATTCACCATGAATTTATTTCTACTCCTTTCCTAAATGTTACCAAAACAGTAGTAAAGGGGTGAAAACCACACGGGATAAAGAGAACAGACGTCCCAACAGTATTTTTTTCTTTTCCAAAAACGTATCTCTGAAGGATGAAACATAGAATAATACCTAGTTTTAGTAATGAAAAGAATCTTCAGAGGGGATGGTAATGAGACACGAACAGATCCACCCTACAGAAACCAGACACAGAACGCTGGGAAAGCGGAGGAACTGGAGACACCAGCATCACCAGTGTGGGGATGAGTTGTGGGCTGGCTTTGAGCCACTGGACACTTGTGGATTGTCAGCAGTCTTTTGGATTGTCAGCCCTGCTGCAGCCACAGAGAATCTTAGCAAGCCATATTTGGGCCTTTGACTCATTACCTCATGGTCAAAGTCTCACCAGAGTCACCGAATTGGCCCAGCCTAGACCCAAGGCCTGTGCTTCAGATGCCAAGGTCGGTGGTGAGGGAGGGAACAGCACTGCCTCTTGGCTCTGTATCAGGAAAAGGGGCTCAGAACCTATCCCAAGAGTCCCCAGACTAAAACAGCATTTGGATTCCAGACAGCAAGAAGTGATAAATGTCCACTTCCCCTTCTGAGACTAAAAGTTTTTCTGTTCAAAGGCTGCAGCTAAGCTGTTCCTCAATTCCTGACCCTCAGAATCTGGGTGAGATCATGTTTGTTGTTCTAAGCCACTAAATTTGTACAACAATAAATCATCAATGTGGGGAGGGGCATTGTTCAATGTATTATGTATACAATCTCAGTTTAAGAGTCAAACATAGGATTGCAAAGGCCCTTCTGTTTGGGATAGCACTACAAACACCGCCTTGGGGTTTGTGCAGACACTATACCAGAGTAAGTGTAAACAATTTATTAGTTTGAACCATAGAAAGTTGCCATTCTCTTTTTTTTTTTTTTTTTTTGAGAGAGAGAGTCTTACCATATCACCCCCATAAAGTGCCCTGGCATCACAGCAACCTCAAACTCTTGGGCTTAAGCGATTCTCTTGCCTCAGCCTCCCGAGTAGCTGGGACTACAGGCACCCGTCACA
>NW_003852494.1:2860886-2872941 GCF_000181295.1 Otolemur garnettii
GCTTGAGCCCAGGAGTTGGAGGTTGCTGTGAGCTGTGATGCCAAGGCACTCTACCCATGGGAATAGCTTGAGGCTCTGTCTCAAAAAAAAACAGAAATATCCAGTTTTGAATCAAAAGATTAGTTTAGGGGCTGGGAGTGGTGGTTCACGCCTGTAATCCCAGTACTTTGGGAGGCGAGGTAGGCCGATCGCTTAAGCTCACGAGTTTGAGACCACCCTGAGCTAGAACAAGACCCTTGTGGTGGGCACCTGTAGTCTCAGCTACTCAGGAGACAGAGGCAAGAGAATCGCTTGAGCCCAAGAGTTAGAGGTTACTGTGAGCTGTGATGCCAGAGAACTCTACCAGGGGTGACAAAGTGAGACTCTGTATCAGAAAAAAAAAAAGACTTGGTGCTTGTAGCTCAGTGGCTAGATCGCCAGCCACATACACCAGAGCTGGCGGGTTCAAATCCAGCCCAGGCCTGCCAAATAACAATGACAACTACAACCAAAAAATAAAAATAGCCAGGCATTGTGGCAGGTGCCAATAGTCCCAGCTACTTGAGAGGCTGAGGCAAGAGAATCGCTTAAGACCAAGAGTTAGAGGTTGCTGTGAGCTGTGATGACCCAGCACTCTACTGAGGGTGACAAAGTGAGGCTCTGTCTCAAAAATAAATAAATAAAGATTGGTTTGTTCTATCTCAGATTACAGACAAAGAAGCAGTACAATTGGCCAGGCAGGGCAATTCACAACTATAATCCTAGCATTCTGGGACACCGAGGCAGGTGGATTGCTTGAGTTCAATGAGTTCAAGACCAGCCTGAGCAAGAATGAGACCCTCATCTCTATTGAAAATAGAAAAATCAGGTGGTGTGCCTGTGGCTCAGTGAGTAGGGCACCAGCAGCATATACCGCCGAGGGTAGCAGGTTCAAACCCAGCCCCCGCCAAACTACAACAAAAAATAGCCAGGCGTTTTGGCGGGTGCCTGTAGTCCCAGCTACTCAGGAGGTTGAGGCAAGAGAATCACCTAAGCCCAGGAATTAGAGGTTGCTGTGAGCTGTGTGATGCCACAGCACTCTATTGAGGGTGACAAAGTGAGACTCTGTCTCTAGTCTTTACAAAAAAAAAAAAAAGAAAAAGAAAGAAAAAGAAAATAGGAAAATCTAAGCAAACGTTGTGGCACGCACCTGTAATCCAGCTCCTTGGGAGGCTGAGACAAGAGGATCACTTGAGGCCAAGAGTTTGAGGTTGCTGTGAGCTATGATGCCCTGGCATTGTGGTGAGAGTGAGACTCTGTCTCAAAAAAAAGAGAAAAGATTAAACTCACCAGAACAGAACTTTTCAAACCATGGACATACTGTGCATTTTTAGTTATATCCTTCTCAAATACTTTGTTGATATTTCAAGACATGTGCACTGCATTGGTTTCATGACAGAATTTATACTCTAAAATCACCCAAATTCTTGACTTATCCATGGTTTTTTTTTGTTGTTGTTGTTTTTTTAGAGAGAGAGTCTCACTTTCTCACCCTTGGTAGAATGCCCTGGTGCCATAGCAACCTCCAGCTCTTGGGCTTAGGTGATTCTCTTGACTCAGCCTCCTAAGTAGCTGGGACCACAGGCACCTGCCACAACACCCAGCATTTGTTTTGTTGTAGTTTGATTTCTAATTTTTTTTAATTTTTTTTTTTTTTTTTTTTTGAGACAGAGCCTCAAGCTGTCCCCCTGGGTAGAGTACTGTTGCATCACAGCTCACAGCAACCTCCAACTCCTGGGCTCAAGCAAGTCTCCTGTCTCCGCCTCCCAAGTAGCTGGGACCACAGGTGCTCACCACAATGCCTGGCTATTTTTTTTGGTTGCAGCCATCATTGTTGTTTGGCGGGCCCAGGCTGGATTCGAACCTGCCATGCCACCTTAGGTGTATGTGGCTGGTGCCTTAGCCACTTGAGCCACAGGTGCCGAGCCTTTTCTGTTTTCTTTCTTTCTTTTTTTTTTGCAGTTTTTGGCTGGGGCTGAGTTTGAACCCTCTACCTCCAGCATATGAGGCCAGCGCCCTACTTCTTTGAACCACAGGCGCCACTCCTGTTCTGTTTTCTATCAGAGATATTATGTGTGAACAAATTCACTGAGATAAAATTTATTTTACAATTTTGTATATTTAGCTGTAAAGCTTGTGTGTTTGTGTATATGTAGGTCATTATAAAAGTTTTGAGATATATATAAATCAAGAAACATAAAATCCACACAGATGGAAACAAATGAACCCTCCCAGCAACACCAGTAAGCTGAACAAATTGAAATTTGCACAGGTGAATCAGAAAGAATGCTGTCTACTGTGTTTCTTGGAAGTGAAAGAGTGGACCATAACACAGTCTGTCTCAGAACTTTCATAGTGAACCATACATGTATCTGTCTGTGTATGTGTGTTTGGGGTTTTTGTTGTTGTTGTTGTTTTGAGACAGGGTCTTGCTCTGTCACCCAAACTAGAGTGCAGTGGTGTCATCATAGCTCATAGCAACCTCACAGTTCTGGGCTCAAGCCATCTTCCTGCCTTCTGAGTAGCTGGCAGTGTTGGCGTGGGCCACACACCCAGCTTCAGCTAGTTTTCTTTTGCACTTGAGCTCCTTGTAATAAACAGAGAAAGGAGAGTTAACTTTAGCAGTCTGAAACCTTGCTCCATAATGACAAAAGGAGTATACTAAACTAAAATTAACTTCCTCACCAAAGGTGCCAATTATAGCTTTTACAGTTTTCACACAGTTACAAAGTGAAAAAGCACTGTGGTACAACATGTAAAAAACTGGTTTTAAGAGCTAAGAAAATTCATGGGTCTTAAGGCCTGGTGGACAGTGAAGTGGAAGATTAGATTGATGAGTTCTATTACCACTGTATGTGTTTTGGTAGAATAATGACAATTTAAGAAATGAAAAAAAACTCAATAATATCATTGAATTATGGAATCTTTTCTTTAAATTTTTTAACATGCAAGTCTCTGACATGCTATTGTCATCCATATCCTTTGGGGAGGATTGACAATGGTGTGACCATTTTACTGGTGAGATGTTTATTCAAGTTGCCCTTCTGGTCTAGTCTTGGAAGTCACATAATGACTACTTATTAGAAGTAAGTCACTAAGGCGGGGCACAGTGGCTCACACTGCAATCTCAGCACTCTGGGAAGCCAAGGCGGGTGGATTGCTTGTGCTCAGCCTAAGCAAGACCAGACCCCAACTCTACTAAAAATAGAAAAAAGGGGGTGCCCTTAGTTCAGTGGCTAGAGCACCAGCCCCATGTAGAAGGGGTGGTGGGTTCAAACCCAGCCTGGGCCTGCTAAGCTAAACTAAACTAAAATTTTTAAAAAATAGCCAGGCATTGTGCTGGGTGCCTGTAGTCCCAGCTACTTGGGAGGCTGAGGCAAGAGGATTACCTAAGCCCACCTCTGACATTTGGGGCCGGTACTCTACTCCTTTGAGCCACAGACCCAAGAGTTTGAGGTTGTTGTGAGCTATGACACCATGGCACTCTACCCAGGGCACAGAGAGAGAGACTGTCTCCAAAATATATATATATAATATATGTATATATATATAAAAACAAAACTTTTCTTGCTAGATAAAAGTGTGAAAGGATTTTTCTTATTTTTATTTTGAAATTATTTGACCATGAGTAACTTATTAAACTTACAATTGCTTATATGATTTTTTTAGCAATCATTATGCAAACTCAGGAATCAAATCTACAAATTGTTTTTTTGTTTTTTTTTTTGAGACAGAACCTCAAGCTATCGCCCTGAGTAGTGAATACTGTGGCATCACAGCTCACAGCAACCTCCAACTCCTGGGCTCAGTCGAGTCTCCTGCCTCAGCCTCCCAAGTGCTGGGACTACAGGCGCCTGCCACAACACCCGGCTATTTTTTTGGTTGCAGCCGTCATTGTTGTTTTGGTGGCCCTGGGCTGGATTCGAACCCACCATCTTAGGTATATGTGGCTGGTGCCTTAGCCACTTGAGCCACAGGCACTGAGCCCAAACCTATAAATTGTATTCTTTTTTTTTTTTTGAGATAGAGCCTCACTTCCTCGTCCTGGGTAGAGTGCCCTGGAGTCATCATAGCTCACAACAACCTCAAACTCCTAGGGGAATCAAACTCAAGTGATTCTCTTGCCTCAGACTCCAGAATAGTTGGGACTACAGGTGCCTGCTATGACACCCACCTAGGTTTTTCTATTTTTTTTGAGACAGAGCCTCAAGCTGTCACCCTGGGTTGAGTGCTGTGACATCACAGCTCACAGCAACCTCCAACTCCTGGGCTCAAGCAATTCTCCTGCCTCCACCTCCCAAGTAGCTGGGACCACAGGTGCCCACCACAATGCCCGGCTATGTTTTGGTTGTAGTTGTCATTGTTGTTTGGCAGCCCAGGCTGGATTTGAACCTGCCAGCTCTGGTATATGTGGCTGGTGCCTTAGCCTCTTGAGCCACAGGCGCTGAGCCGGTTTTTCTATTTTTAATAGAGAGCAGGTCTCACTATTGCTCAAGCTGATCTTGAATTTCTTTTCTTTTTTTTTTTTTTGAGACAGAGCCTCAAACTATCCCCCTGGGTAGAATGCCATGGCATCACAGCTCACAGCAACCTCTAACTCCTGAGCTCAAGCGAGTCTCCTGCCTCACTCTCCCAAGTAGCTGGGACCACAGGCATCTGCCGCAACACCCGGCTATTTTTTGGTTGCAGCCGTCATTGTTGTTTTGGTGGCCTGGGCTGGATTTGAACCTGCCACCTTAGGTGTATGTGGCTGGTGCCTTAGCCATTTGAGCCACAGGCGCCGAGCCAGTTGTCCTAATTTTCATGGACTGGACATGGACCACATGTACATATCAGTACGGCAGGCCTAGTTACTTATGTTGACCACTCCATGTGTTAATCAGCTACAGTCAGTCCATTGGGTGGTCAACTTACAGAGGTTCTACTGTACTTAAATGCTGTAGTAGGGACTAGGATCAGTGGTTCATGCTTGTAATCTTTCCACTCTGGGAGGCCGAGATGGGTGGATTGGTTAAGCTCAGGAGTTCGAGACTAGCCTGAACAAGAAGGAAACTCCCGTTTCTACTAAAAATAGAAAAAATTATCTGGGTATGGTAGTGGGCGCCTGTAGTCAACTACTGGGGAGGCTGAGGCAAGAGGATTGCTTGAGCCTAGAAGTTTTAGGTTGCTGTAAACTATGATGCCACAGCACTCTACCCCAGGGCATCAGAGTGAAATTGTCTCAAAATAAACAAACAAACAAATAAATGTTGTAGTAGTGTAAAGCTGAATAAAACAAAGTAAAGTTTTTTTTAAAAAGTACCTCATCATTACCTCAAAGCAGCTGCAATCAATATCAAGAAGTCTTTTTCCCTTCTTCCCTTCCACCCTCCCGCTTTCTTTCTTTCTTTCTTTCTCACTTTCTTTCTTTCTCAGAGTCTTGCTTTATCACCCCTAGTAGAGTGCCCTGGCATCATAACTCAACAACCTCTAACTCCTGGGCTCAAGTGATTCTCTGGCCTCAGCCTGAGTAGCTGGGACTATAGGCGTCCACCACAACGCCTGACTATTTTTTTAGCGACAGGGTCTCACTCTAGCTTAGGCTGGTCTCGAACTGTAAGTTCAGGTGATCTACCTACCTCGGCCTCCCAAAGTGCTGGGATTACAGGTGTGAGCCGCCATGCCAGGCTAGAAGTCTTTTTCAAATGATTGTAAAATTGTTGTTCCCAACTGTTGACTAATTATAAAGCTGAGGGATAGTACATGGACTTCATTATTCTTTGCTCTCAATTTTTGCATATGTTTGAAAATTTCCATTATAAAAGTTATTAATAATGGGTATAGAGTTTTAGTTTTACAAGATAGTTGGATTACAGTATCAATGTACTTAACACTTCTGAAACGTACATTTAGAAATGGTTAGGATGGGTGGGGTGCTGTGACTCATGCCTGGAAGCCTAGCACTCTGGAACACCAAGGTGGGAGGATCATCTGAACTCAAGAGTTGGAGTTTGCAGTGAGCTAGATTGCATCACTGCCCTCTAGTCACAGCAGCAGAGTGAGATGTTATTTAAAACAAAAAAGAATACAGACTAATATTTTTATGAATATAGACATATTTATAATATAACATGGTGAATAGACATATTCACCATAACACTAGCAAATTGAATCGACCAGTACATAAAAGGGATTGTAGAATATACCAAATCACTTATCCCAGAAATACAAAATTGATTTAACATCTGAAAATTAATCAATTGGCTCAGCGCCTGCGGCTCAAGTGGCTAAGGTGCCAGCCACGTACACCCAAGGTGGTGGGTTCGAATCCAGCCTGGGCCCGCCAAACAACAATGACGGCTGCAACCAAAAAATAGCCAGGTGTTGTGGCGGGTGCCTGTGGTCCCAGCTACACGGGAGGCAGAGGCAGGAGACTCGCTTGAGCCCAGGAGTTGGAGGTTGCTGTGAGCTGTGATGCCATGGCACTCTACCCAGGGGGACAGCTTGAGGCTCTGTCTCAAAAAAAAAAAAAAAAAAGAAAATCAATCAATTAATGTAATACACCAAATCAGTAGACTAAAGGACAAAAGTCACATGATAATTTTGATACAGAAAATGCATTTGACCAAATTTGATACCTCCTCATGATAAAAATAGTCAACAAACTAGGAAATGAATACAACCATTTGCCACCACAACTGATGAATATTCGGTAGATCATTTGTGTTTTGTGCTGGCAGTTATTTATGTATCTTTGTACAATACACTTGGTTGTACTATCTTTGTACATTCTAAATATACCATGGAATGAATCATTTACACAAAGCATATTGAATTATTGGTAATTTTAGTCTGAACATCAGAAAGAAGAATGAGTTTAGAAAATTGCTTTAAGGCCAGGCATGATGGGTCACACCAGTGACACACCAATCAATATCTAAAAGGTAATAAACCAGTAAGATATTTCAAACTTTAAATCTAGTCACTCAACAAAACTTCAGTGAGCATTTACTAATGTGCTGAGCACTGTCCTAGGTATGTGATATATCAGTGGACAAAAAGATCCCTGTTTTTTTGCAACTTAAATTCTAGTATGGGAATGCAGAGAATAAATAATAAATGTTCGAGGGTCCTGGCAGGAACTTGTAGTCCCAGCTACTTGGGAGGCTGACGTTGCAGGAATGCTTGAGACCGTAGTGGAGACCAGCCTGGGCAACATAGTGAGACCTCATCCCTAATAAGGAAACAAAACCAAAACCAAAAAATCCTAGAAAACAATAAGCAAAGTATTATATAATATGTTAGAAAGTGAAAAATGCTATAAAGAAGAGAGAACAGGGCAGTGCCTGTGGCTCAAAGGAGTAGGGCGCCGGCCCCAGATACCAGAGGTGGCGGGTTCAAACCTGGACCCAGCCAAAAACTGCAAACCAAAAAAATAAATAAATAAAAGAAGAAGAGAGAACAGACTAAGGCAAATTGGAGTGGTGTGTGTGTGTTGTGTGTGGTGTTAAATCAGTAGTCTCATTGAGAAGATGAAATTTAAGCACAGACCTCTAGGGGCTGGGACTGGCCCCGGCTTATCTATTGTCCGGACACTGCACTATCTTGCTTGGGAACAATTACCCTTAGGTGCCTGAGGGCTATTCGCCTTAGAGCAGAAGGGAGAGACAGAGAAAGACAGTCTTGGAGGGAGAGAAACAATCTTAATAGGAGAGTGAATCTTAGCAGTATTCTTAGAAGGGCCTGGGGCAGAGGCCCTCTGAGCAGGAGAAGCAAAAGAGTCAGAATGAGCGACTGTGAAAGAATGTGCCCTCCCCAACTGACTTCTGCAGCTACTTACAGACGTGTAGCGACTGCCAATCACTGATGTTCTCTCCTGGCGCGCTCTCGTGTTAAGGAGACCCGAATCCCTTCCCCATGCCCATATCACCAAGGTGTTACGTTACCAAGATGTTACTGGTGTTTCTTATAATTACAGAATGTTCTGAGTTTAGCTCTTGCTTCTCCTTCCCATGAGCCATATGGTCTGCTACACTGAGCAGAGGTCTTCCAGAGCAAATGCCCTAAGACAGGCCAGAAACTTCTTTTCTGATTGCTCTAATGCAAGGCCCTTGACTATGGGCCATGGACCTTTTGGGCAGAATTCAAGGAAATTTATCATTTCTTTCTATTATGACTGTGGGCAACACATTCTGTTCCTAACACATGTGTAATATGCCTGTCCTGATAAGTGACTCTAAAGTCACGAAACCATATTAGGTTCCACCATCCTAACATAGTAGGGGCTCACTAGTTCTCCAAATGTTTGTAAAAATTAAACTTGATCAATACAATGAACAGAATTGTAATTGGTTTACAGTCCAAGATCAGGATAGGCGTAGCAGAACAGAAGGAAACTTGTTATAAGCCCGTGAGAAATGTGCCCTGGGTCCAATCCCAAAGCTTCTTCTAATCTAGTTTCATTTGTCATTCTCACTTATGACTAATGAACTAGCCTCCCACAATTGAAAACATTAAAAACTGACTCTGGTATGAGGTCACCCCTACAGAGAGCAATCTTAGCTGTGTGCAATAGTAGTGAGATTAGTAAGGATTACAAGCCTTGCATTTTTCAGAAAATTCTTGTATTACATAAATTCTAAATGTAGCCAACATTTTGTAGACCCTGTCTCTACAAAAAACTTTAAAAATTAGATGGGTATGGTGGCATATGCCCATAGTCTTAGCTATTTGGGAGGCTAAGGGAGTAGGATGCTTGAGCTCAGGAGTTCAAGATTACAGTGAACAATGATGGCATTATTGCTCTCTAGCTTCAGTGACAGAGGCCTTGTCTCTTAAAAAAAACAAAATTCCGATATTTAGAATTTCTGGTACATAGAATTTCCATTTTCACAGATGTAATAAAACAATTTTGGTTAGGTTATATTTTTAGTATTCTTCAATAGTCATTATTTCTGGAGTTTTTTTTTCCATTTTGTCATGCATTAAAAATTCAATGAAAAGGGGTGGTGCCCATAGCTCAGTGGGTTGGGTACTGGTACATACACTGAGGGTGCTGGGATGGAACCCAGGCTGGGCCAGATAAAACAACAATGACAACTGCAACAACAACAACAAAATAGCCAGGCATTGTAGCAGGTGCCTGCCTGCCAGACATTGTAGCAGGAGGCTGAGGCAAGAGAATCCCCTGAGCCCAAGAGTTTGAGGTTGCCATGAGCTGTGATGCCACCGCACTCTACTGAGGGTGACAAAGTGAGACTCTGTCTCAAAAAAAAAAAACTCAATGAAAGGAAATAAAATGATGATGATGTTTTTCCAGCTTATTCATAAAAAACCCCCCAAATATGATGAAATTTAGGGCATGGTGAACCAAATTTAGACAGTAATTAGCAAAATGCATGAAAATGAATTTAGAGCAGGCCGTGCCTGTGGCTCAGTGAGTAGGGTGCTGGCTCCATATACTGAGGGTGGTAGGTTTGAACCTAGCCCCGGCCAAACTGTAACAAAAAATAGCCAGGCGTTGTGGCAGGTGCCTGTAGTCCCAGCTACTCAAGAGGCTGAGGCAAGAGAATCACCTAAGCCTAAGAGCTGAAGGTTGCCGTGAGCTATGATGCCATAGCACTCTACTGAGGGTGACAAAATGGGTTCAAAAAACAAAAACAACCCAGCCCCGGCCAAAAACTACAAAAAAAAAAAAAAAAAAGAAAAAAGAAAGAAAAGAAAGAAAGAAAATGAATTTAGAGAGTTATAAGAAGGGATACTTACCAATTACATCATTTAAATACTAAGGAAGATTTAGTTTTACAATACCAATTTAAAAAAATAAACCACATTATTGGATATCAGATTATTAACTTGAAAAACAGAGTCTTCTGGAAAATAGAACATCACATCAAAACTGTCAAGTCAGGCTCGGCACCTATGGCTCAAGTGGCTAGCCAGCCAGCCATATACATCTAAGATGGCAGGTTTGAATCCAGCCCGGGCCGCCAAACAATGATGATGGTTGCAACCAAAAAAATAGCCAGGCGTTGTGGCCGGTGCCTGTGGTTCCAGCTACTTGGGAGGTGGAGGCAGGAGACTTGCTTCAGCCCAGGAGTTGGAGGTTGCTGTGAGCTGTGATGCTATAGCACTCTACCCAGGAGGACAGCTTGAGGCTCTGTCTGAAACAAACAAACAAAAACCCTATCCATTCAATGGATGGAGCTGGAAAATATTCTTCTTAGCAAAGTATCTCAAGAATGGAAGAAAAAGTATCCAATGTACTCAATCCTATTATGAAACTAATTTATAGCTATCATATGAAAACTATAACCCAATTTTAGCCCAAGAATATGGGGAAAGGAGAAAAGGAGAGGAGGAGGGAGGATGGGTGGAGGGAGAGTGATTGGTGGAGCACACCTATGATTTATCCTGTAAAGGTACATGTGAATCTTACTAAATGTAGAATATAAATGTCTTAACACAACAACTAAGAAAATGACATGAAGGCTATGTTAACCAGTTGGATGAAAGTATTCCAAATTGTATATAGAAACAGCCCAGTACCCCAGGATAGTATTAATGTACACAGCTATGACTTAATAAAAAATTAAAAATAAAAAAAACCCTGTCAATTTATAGAAGAAAAGATTCAACGGCTTGGTATGTAAGAATTAGAAAATTCTGTACTGCAAAATATGCCATTAAAAAATTAAAATATGGCCAGGTGTGGTGGCTCACAACTGTAATACCAGCACTTTAGGAGGCCAAGGTGGGTGGATCACTTAAGCTCAGGAGTTTGAGACCAGCCTGAGTAAGAGTGAGACCCTGTCTCTACTAAAAATAGGGAAGCCAGCTAGGTGTTGTGGCGCATGCCTGTGGTCCCAGTTACTTGGGAAGTTGAGGCAAGAGGATGGCTTGAGCCCAAGAATTTGAAGTTGCTGTGAGCTATGACACCACAGCCCACTATCCAGGGCAAGGAGTGAGAGTCTATCTCCAAAAAGAAAAAAAAAAAGAAAGAAAGAAATTAAAATATGCATGACAAATTGCAAACATAATTTTATATACCTAACAAAAGATATGTAATTTTTATAGAGTTACAATACAGTTAACAACTTTACATTGCCAGGTGACACAATAGAACAATGAACAATACATTTAAAAAGAGAATTCATAGAAAAAATTGCCAATAAATATAAAATATTCACTCTTATTTATAATCTAGGAATGACAGTCTTTTGCATATATTTCCACAAACACTCAAAGGTTTACTTTTAAAGCCATTCAGTGCACCATTGTTAACCCAAAATACTGTAAACAGTATTGAATCAAATGTGGTATGTTACTATGCAGCCACTAGGAATAAAAATTAGATTTCAAATGCTGACTTGAAAGTATAGTATAATCTCACCCTTATTAAAATATATACTTATGTATATAAAATATTTAAAAAGCCAAAACTAAGGTACATTGATTTGCTCAGGAAAAAGATATACCAAACTAGGAACTATGATTTTCTTTGAAAGTTGTTAACTGTAAAAAACTTTAACTTTATACTATTCTGCTTTGGCTTTTTAGAACAAACATATCATACTTATAACCAGCAACAAAATAAAAAATTACTATTTGGGGAAAGACAAAAAAAGAAATTGTTTCAAAAATTGTTCAAAATAAATTTCTATACTGTGTAAAGAAAAATGGTATAGATTTCCTCTCTGGCTCATTTTTTTTTTTTGAGACAGAGCCTCAAGCTGTCCACCCTAGTAGAGAGCTGTAGCATCACAGCTCACAGCAACCTCCAATTCCTGGGCTCAAGCAAGTCTCCTGTCTCCGCCTCCCAAGTAGCTGGGACCACAGGAGCCCACCACAACGCCCGGCTATTTTTTGGTTGCAGCTGTCATTATTGTTTGGCAGCCCGGGCTGGATTCGAACCTGCCACCTTAGGTGTATGTGGCTGGCACTTTAGCCACTTGAGCCACAGGCGCCAAGCCATTTTCCTTATTTCATATCAATAATGATTAACTGTTATTTTACTAGTGATGGCATGACAGTGTCTGTTACTCTTGTGATGCTGGTG
>NW_003852494.1:2874843-2877491 GCF_000181295.1 Otolemur garnettii
AATGAAAATGTAATAGAAGTTGGATCTGATGTGTAGACAGTTCACATCCACTAATAGAGGGAATGGGGATATGAATTTTTTTTTTTTTTTTTTTTTTAGTTTTTGGCCAGGGCTGGGTCTGAATCTGCCACCTCTGGCATGTGGGACTGGCGCCCTACTCCTTTGAGCCACAGGCGCCACCCCTTGTGAGTTTTTTTTCTTTTTGCATGGGGATATGAATTGACAGGCTTTTCTAACTCATAAAATCTATAAATTTAGAATGCAAATGTGGATAACAAAGACATATTCTGCAGACTGCATGAATGGGGAGGGAGGATTTTCAACTTAATCTATATTACAGTGTCACTCCATCCTCCTCCCCCGAATGCCATCATTTCTTCAGGAGACAAAAAAAAAAAAAAAAAAAGAAGAAAATAATTTCCTTTTTTCAGACAGCTGTCATGTTTCTCTGCAATGTCCAATATGAACATTCTAGTTGGATTGTTCAGACTTCTAATTTACTAAGAATATAGATATGGCTCCATAATTAAGAACTATTTATAAACACTTTAACAAAATACTATTAATTTAATGCTTAACATTTTGGAGTGAATTTATACCATATGAAATGGATCTATTAGGTAGAAGAGGGAAAAACAACACAGGTCAGGCTCAGTGCCTGTAGCTCAGCAGCTAGGGCGTCAGCCACATACACAGGAGCTGATGGGTTCAAACCCAGCCTGCCAAACAACAATGACAACTACAACCAAAAAATAGCTGGGCGTTGTGGCTGCTCAGCTACTGTAGTCTCAGCTACTTAGGAGGCTTAGGCAAGAGAATCTCTTAAGCCGAAGAGTTTGAGGTTGGTGTGAGCTATGATGCCACATTACTGTACTGAGAGTGACATAGTGAGACTCTGTCTCAAAAAAAAAACAAAACCGACAGGTCATGTGACATGTTATATTGGGTTCTTGGGAACTGAGTCACATCTTACAAAGTGGATTATAAAAATTGTTACAACACCCTTGTTGGTTTTGCCTGCCAATGAAAATCTAAAAAGTACAAGGCAGAAGAGCAAAATGATTCCAGCAGAGAACTTCAACAATATAATAAACTAGGAGGAAGCCTCTTGTTAGTATAAAGTAGACAATATTCTGACCACTTAAGGAAATGCAATCTTTTGTAGAAAGAACTAGATTATTTTTCATTTCAGTAAGTAAGGTGTCTTCTTTCCACTTAATTTGCCTAAAGAGAAGATAAAGGGCTGGCCTTGTTTTAGCAACCTGTATTATTTATTATACAATCCACATTCCTTTTAACCTAAGGCAAAGATTAGAAAGAGATCCCCACCCCTGCTCCAAGTCCATCTGGACGTATAAGTGCTTGGTTATTACCTCACCTACCCACTCCTGGAGATTTGTCACAGCAAGGACAAGTCCAAACAATAACTCATTCCTCCACTCTACATTTGTGTCATAACACACAAATATAGCAATAAGAATAAATTTAAAAAATGGGGCACCTCCTCAAGGCAAATACTTCCCATTTTTATGTGTTCCCTTCTATAAGTTGTCTCTTTTCTTCAATTCATTCAGAATTTTGCTTTAGGATTTATCTTCTCAAAATACCACTTGGATGAGCTCTCTCATCCTGGTTCTCAACATGTGGGTCGTGACTCACATTAAAGGGCTGCGGCATTAGGAAGGTTGAGGAACCACTGCTCTAGTGGATCCTTTTCCCTAACAACATTCAAACAAAGCCATCCAGAGTTCTTAACATCAATGAATATGCAACTCTTAAAGCTTTTCTTTTTTTAAAAAATGTATTTATTATTTATTTATTTGCAGTTTTTGGCTGGGGCTGGGTTTAAATCTGCCACCTCCAGCATATGGGGCCGGCGCCTTACTCCTTTGAGCCATAGGTGCCACTCTAAATGTATTTATTTTGATACAATGTCTCACTTTGTCACCCTTAGTAGAGTGCTATGGCTTCATAGCTCACAGCAACCTCAAACTTGGGCTCAAGCGATCTTGCTTCAGCCTCCCAAGTAGCTGGGACCATAGGCTACCACCACAATGCCAGGCTATTTTTAGAGATGAGGAACTCTTGCTTAGGCTGGTCTCCAATTCCTGAGCTCAGGTAATCCACCTGCCTCAGCCTTCCATCGTGCTAGGATTATAAGCACCTTGCCTGGCCAACTCTTAAGTCTTTACTACCACATTACATTTCTTGAGTATTCCTTCTGTTTCATTCATTCATGCTATTTCGTATACATGTCAATGCACATTTTGTCCATGAAATTCTCCTACCTACCCTTTAAGGATTAGCTAAAGGGTTATCTCTTTCCAGAAGTCTTCAAATATTCTCCAAGACTTGAACCAGTGGTCCTGGGAACTGGAAGCCAGTCTCACCTAGGTGATTCTCTGACAACCCCCAATGGCCCATGTATTATACCCTACCTTCTTCCCACGACCAGTTAGGCACTGAATCATGCTTAACTGAGAAGGAACCTCTATCTTCTCCCACTACTGTAATACATAAGCTCTTTATTTATTTATTTATTTTCTTTTTCTGAGACAGTCTCAAGCTGTTGCCCTGGGTAGAGTGCCATGGCGTCACAGCTCACAGCAACCTCCAACTCTTGGGCTTAAGTGATTCTCGTGCCTCAG
>NW_003852494.1:2877622-2884282 GCF_000181295.1 Otolemur garnettii
AGCTACTTGAACTACAGGTGCCACCAACATATAAGCTCTTTAAAGGCAGATTTTAGAGTTACTTCTTTTAATGCCTCTAAAGCACACTGAGGAACACTTAACCCAACTGTGCCCCCAATAAGTAATTGAACAAATGAAGAAATAGGAGCCAAGTTTTTGAGAAATCAGTGCTTTTATACAGCTTTTGGCAGGGAGGCAATACAGTGGTTAAGAGGATGAATATGGGGGACAGAGAGGTCTGGATTCAGTTTGCTAGGTTGCTTAACAGCTGTGCATCTTAGTTATTTCCTCTAAAAACATCAGTTAATACCTACCTAATATAGTAATTGTGAAAATGAGGTTATGCACAAAAAATACCTTGATATCTGATATGTGCTTAAAAGATAATGTCAAGGTATTTTTGGTACACACAGATAACTCTACTGATGTAATGCTTAATGGAACACTTAGACTACCGTGATTTAGGGAACAGTCAAGTCTTTAGTTGAAGATTGGCCTCTTGAAAACCATTCTTGAATACTGAATACACTCCCTTTAACCTCTGCCTTCCTTTCCTTAATTATTTGCCTGAAGGAAATATTGAGTAAGATAATGTATGTACATGTAAACGCACTGTAAAAACTACTATAAAGCATTACTTTTATTATGTACTTAAACTGAGAGGGAAAAATCGTCTAAAGTATTTTATTCTATTTCTAGTACAATCTGTGAGGGCCTTAAAAATATCCCCCTCCATAAAATTTTCCTTTCCTTTATTGTTTATAGAATAGTAAACTTGATTACTCAAGTTCTCAAAAATGAAAATTAAATTTGGAATGGTTCTATTTTGTTCCCTCTGTTGGCCTGAGAGGATAACACTGCCTAAGACTAATAATTCAAGATTACCTAAAGGTCTATTTTCATAAAGTTGACTAAGTATAAAGATTTAATGGCATTCCACATAAAGACAAAACCATACTTTCAGCTCTATCTTATATACTTGACAATTAAAAGCAATTTTCTTGTCTACTTAAAATTTTTTTTTTTTTTTTTGTAGAGACAGTCTCAACTTTATTGCCCTCGGTAGAATGCTGTGGCTTCACACAACTCACAGCAACCTCTAACTCCTGGGGCTTAGGGGATTCTCTCGCTTCAGCTCCCAAGTAGCTGGGACTACAGGTGCCCACCACAACGCCCAGCTACATTTTTTGTTGCAGTTTGGTGGGGGCCAGGTTTGAACTTGCCACCCTCGGTATATGGAGCCGGTGCCCTACCCACTGAGCCACAGGCGCTGCCTTACTTCTACATCGAACCATTTTAACTATTATCTTAGGGTTCAAATCTAGAAAATTATTTTTGTACAAAGACTAGCTGCTCTTCATCCTTTAAAAATAATTCCTTTAATAAGAGTCTGTTTCCGGCTCAGCGCCTATAGCATAGTGGTTACAGTGGCAGCCACATATACTGAAGTTGGTAGGTTTGAACCCGGCCCAGGCCTGCTAACCAACAATGACAACTGTAACAAAAAATAGCCAGGCATTGTGGTGGATGCCTGTAGTCCCAGCTACTTGGGAGGTTGAGGCAAGAGAATCGCCTGAGACCAAGAGTTGGAGGTTGATGTGAGCTGTGACACAATAGTACTTTACAAAGGGCGACATGGTGAGACTGTCCCCCCCACTGCAAAAAGAGTCTGTTTCCTTTAAAGCTGAAATCCACCCAAAACACCTAGATTTGCAATTTCATATAACTGTTTCCTTTGTTCCCACTACATGTGCCACCATATAATTTATCTCCACACTTTAAAAGTTACATAGTATATACACTAATTTAACTGTGAATCAATTTTTTGTATTCAAAGTCTTAGATTATGTATATGAAAACTAATTTATTAAGCCTCTATACACAAAGATGGACATACCTGTACAGCAAGCATGTATGAAGAATGAAGTTACAAAAAACTAAGACTATCATTAAAACTGATGCATGTAAATCATTTACAAAAATACCCCAAATGGAATAAAGCTGCTCATCCCTGATTTTTCTCATTTGGTTGTCAAAGTTGAAATACTAATTTAAAATGGTTAGAATTTTTTCTTTTAAAAAGTGATATATTAAACATATATATAGGACAATCAGCAAAATGTAGAAAGAGAAAACAATGTACAAAAGACAGATAAAAACCTTCACTCTTCACAATCACAATCCAAAAATAGTATAAACCTTAACAAACTATCGCTAAACCAGGTCAAATTCATAGCCCCCCCCAGTGCAAGTGTTCTTCAGGGGGAATAAAATATAGTGAACTAGTGCACTCAGTCTTCCTATTATTTAAAATAGGGGTGACTTTAGAACACAATCGAACCTTGGATTTTTAAACATGGGAGGAACAAATAGGAAAACAGTTGTTATCTGTCCACTATAGTGCTAATTAACAGAACACAAAGTTATAGATAATTAAATAGCTCTTGCTGCTATGCCAAGCAGTTATTCAGAAGCCTTTTTATTTTTCTGCTGGTTTCGGGGTGAGTTCTTTAACAAGTTTCTTATCCTGAGGTACTTTCCAGTCGATTCTGCCATATTCTCAAATTCAAATGGTGTTATTCCGCTTGCAAATTTGCTCATGTCAGGTATAGGGCTGTGAAATTTAGTAGCCAATGAAGGAGTGGTGTCCACATCAAAGGCCTTCTGACCACCTCCATTCCTAATGTCACAGTTTGATATAACACTGCCATTATCAAGAAGAGCACCTTTAGAGTCTACCTGAGTAGACTCTTCCTTTTCGTTCTGACAAAGCAATGTAGCCTCAGTATCTGGACTTGGGGAATGTTCAACTTCTGATTTCTTTGTATAAGTGTCTGGTACCTCAGGCTCACCTAGCATTTGCTTTTCAGATTCCTTTTCCTCTGGGACAAGGAGGTCTAGCTCATTTGGAGAAGGTGATGAGGCGACAGAATTCCCAGTTACAGGTGTGTCCATAGGAATATCAGAATCACTATTCATGCTCTCTGCCTGCTCCAGAGCCGCCCATATCCGCCTCTGCTGCTCTTCAAGTTCTTCTAGAGTCAGTGCATCCTCGTCCACAGGTGCAGATGCTGTCCTGGTCTGGGGTGAGTCACCGGGAGTGAGTGGAGGGGTCCCCTTGGGAAGGGGAGGAGTGAAGATGTGTGGAGGAGTTCCCTGTGGCAGTGGAGGAGGAGTGTCAGGAGGTAATGGCGGCTGAAACTGAAAAGTTTCACTGCTCTGAGAACCATGTGGTACCTCCACATCTGAAATAAGAAAATAACAGATACTTTAGCAGTTGTAATGGCATTTGATTTACTATAGTTTATTAGGTATATGCAGAGGTTCAATGGCCAAAAATAACCAGCTTGAGAAGGGGGGAAACTAGATTCTCAGGTGCCATGACCATTGACTAATGTCCTCAGTCTATGCTAAAAGATCATCTGCAGGGAGACCTCAGGATCTTCTAGTGTTGGGAACTTTAATCAAACCCTGGCATGATCATAGCTTACCATATTACAGGATTACAGGTATGAATCAACATGCCTAGCCTGTCACTTAGATTTTAAGAAGTCAATTCACTCAGAAGATCAAAGAATAAATAAAAGAGCTGAAAGGGGTGGTACCTGTGGCTCAAAGGAGTAGGGCGCCAGCCCCATATGCCAGAGGGAGGGTTCAAACCCAGCCCTGGCCAAAAAAAAAGAGCTGAAAGGCACTCTGGAAGGCCAAGGCGGGTAGACTGCCTGAGCTCAGGAGTATAAGACCAGCCTGAACAAGACAAAAACCTCATCTTACTAAAAATAGAAAAACTAGCTGGCTCAGCACCCATAGCTCAGTGGTTAGGGCGCTGGCCACATACACCAGGGCTGGCGGGTTCTAACCTGGCCCAGACCTGCTAAAAAAAAAACAACGAAAACTACAACAAAAAAAATAGCCGGATATTGTGGCAGGCACCTATAGTCCCAGCTACTTGGGAGGCTGAGGCAAGAGAATTGCTTAAGCCCAAGAGTTTGAGGTTACTGTGACGCCACAGCACTGTACTGAGGGTGACATTAGCTGGACATAGTGTCAGGAGCCTACAGTCCCAGGTACTTGGGAGGCTGAGGCAAGAGGATCACTTGAGCCCAAGAGTGTGAGGTTGCTGTGAGCTATGATACCACAGCACTCTACTCAGGGTGACAGTGAGATTCTATCCCCACCCCCACCCAAAAAAAAATAGCTGAAAGGAAGTATGCAGGGAAAAAAATGAGTTATAGCCTCACCAACAGCCAGCAGGTAAGAGAGAAAGGCCTGAACTAAGAGGCAATTATTAGAGATATTGTTAGCATTTGGTAACTGGCTAGAAACAGAGGACAGAGTTTCAGGGTAGATGGAATTGAAGATGAATGGGATTCTAAGCGCAGGTAACTCACAGTAACATTGGTACTGGTAACCATACTAAAGAACCCATAAAAGGAGGAAAAGGAGTGGCAGGGTTAAGAGAAGACAGGGTTAATAAATTCTTTCTTTTATTATGTATGTATGTTTTACGCTTTTAAGAATAAATTCTTGGCTCACACCTGTAATCCTAGCACTCTGGGAGGCCGAGGTGGGTGGAGTGCCTGAGATCAAGAGTTCCAGACCAGCCTAAACAAGAGTGAGACCTTGTCTCTAAAAATAGCTGGGTGCTGTGGCGGGTGCCTATATTCCCAGCTACTTGGGAGGCTGAGGCAAGAGAATCACTTGTGCCCAAAAGTTGCTGTGAGCTATGATGCCACACCACTCTACCAAGGGCAACAAAGTTGAGACTGTCTCAAAAAAATCAATCAATTCTTAAGCAATTCAAACTTGAGTTTCATTTCATAAAACACCTCAATAAACATTTTTATCATAATAGTGTTAAATTAATAGGAATAGATACTCAGGAAGCAATACTTCACGATTCCAAACTGAATTGCTATATTCATAGGTTTGGGACATGGAATCCATTTCACTTGCAACACACAAGTTTCATGCTACCAATAAATCTTTCCACAAGAAGGTGAATTAAACTGACTCAATGTTTCTAATTCTCCTTGGGAGTGAGAGGTCATTCCCATTGCCACTCCTGTGGCACGATGCCCCTGCAGAGCAGGAAGAAGATGGGTAGGGGGTGTTTGCAGTGGTACAAGGGTCAATGGGCTTGCTTTGATTTAGGGCCACTGATCTGGGTGTTTAAGAAGCCAGTCCAGCTTAGGAGGCAGGCCCACGTGGGCTTTTGCTAAACAGCTAAAAGTTGGCCTTGATCACCGTATGATCATTTAGTTGTTCAGAAACTAGGTGGGAAAGAGATTGCCATTAATACTCTCAGAAATCCTAACGTTTAGTGTGCTGGCAGGTAGCCCTGGGAAGTAACAAGGGAGGACTGACCTGGCTGGGGGGATACCTGAAAAGGCTTTTGGTGGAGTTAGGGCAGGTGAAGCTTTAGGTCTTTAGCCTGAGAGTATAGCCAGAGTGTCCTGAATCTGGTACCTTGTGGAGACTCATACTAGCCCAAGTTTTATTTTATTTATTGATTGAGACACAGTCTCACTCTGTTGCCCTAAGTAGAGTGCTGTCATGTCATAGCTCATAGCAACCTCAAACTCTTGGGCTCAAGTGATCCTCCTGCCTTAGCTTCCCAAGTATCTGGGACTACAGGCACCTGCCATGACCTTTGACTAGTTTTTCTATTTTTAGTAGAGATGGGATCTGGGATCTCACTCTTGCTCAGGCCGGTCTCAAACACCTGAGCTCAAGTGATCCACGTACCTTGGCCTTCCAGAGTACTAGGATTGTTAAGTGTGAGCCACTGTGCCCAGCGTAGTGCCTATCTTTTAAATCTGTTAATTGGGCAAGGAACCTCTGGCCACATGATCCTTTGTCCCAAACAAGTGATTACATCTCATGGTGACTTTATTTATAAGTATGGCTGTTTCTAGAAAGAGGCAGAGGGCCTGTAAACAAAACCAGTTGCTTCTACTGATGGTTGGGTCCAGAGGGCCTTTGGCAACTGGCCTCAGGACCTTGAGCTATACTTAGCAGATGTGTGCAGGCAGAAGCCTCAGCAGATGCCAGCAGAGGCTTAGTAAGCAAAACTCCACTAGACTGCAGGAATTTAGGGAGCTGAGGCACAAACTGCAAAGGTGAGGGCCTAGTACTCCTCAGGAGATGTGGCTGAGACAAAGTCTGGATGGTATGGAAATGAGTAAATAATCTTTGTTTTGTAAAGATTGTGTTTGCTTCACAGAAAACTAATGTAAAAAGAGGTTCTGTCTGCATTACAGAGAGCTAGCAAGGTTCTTTATTTTTTGTTTGTTGTAGTTTGGCCGGGGCCGGTTCAAACCTGCCACCTTCAGTATATGGGGCCGGTGCCCTACTCAGTGAGCCACAGGCACTGACCCAAGGCTCTTTTTTTGTGTTAGAGACGCTGTCATCTTGGGTAGAGTGCCATGGCATCATAGCTCACAGCAACTTCAAACTCTTGGGCTTGAGCGATCCTCTTGTCTCCTGAGTGACTGTGACTACAGGTGCCTGCCATCACAGCTAGCTAGTCTTTTTTTTTTTTTTTTAACGTACAGATGGGGTCTCGCTCTTCTGAGTTCAGGGGATTCACCCGCCTCAGCCTCCCAGAGTGCTAGGATTACAGGTGTGAGCTCCCTTCCCTGGCTAGCAAGGTTTTTT
>NW_003852494.1:2885500-2886473 GCF_000181295.1 Otolemur garnettii
GAACCCGCCACCTTAGGTGTAAGTGGCTGGCGCCTTAGCCGCTTAAGCCACAGGCGCCAAGCCCCAAATTCACTTCTTAAGAGGTTTTTTTTTTTTTTTTGAGACAAAAGTCTTATTATGTCACCCTCGATAGAGTGTCATGGTATCACAGCTCACAGCAACCTCAAATTTCTGGGCTTAAGCAATTCTCTTGCCTTAGCCTCCCAAGCAGCTGGGACCACAGATGCCCGCCACAACGCCTGGCCATTTTTCTGTTGCAGCTGTCATCGCTGCCCACCTGGCCTAGGCTGGGCTTGAACCCGCTAGCCTTGATGTATGCGGCTGGCACCATAACCACCGTACTACAGGTGCTGAGCCATTCTTAAGAGGTTTTAGCTAACTGACTAGGTTCACAGGTGATGGAGATTGACACTGGCATTGACTGACCAGCATCTTTGAGAAGACTGAAAGCAAATTTTTTGCCCTCACTCAGAAAACACTGAGTTTGACTATGGTCCTTGATAACACTAAGAAGTACAGGACTCTGAGAACATAATTTTGTCTAGGACAATAGCTTCAGGGCTTTTGGGAATTAACTGCTTTTAAAATTAATCAGGTATGGGGTGATGCCTGTGGCTCAAAGGAGTAGGGCACCGGCCCCATATGTCAGAGGTGGCGGGTTCAAACCTAGCCCTGGCAAACACTGCAAAAAAAAAAAAAAAAAAAAAAAAATTAATCAGGTATAGCTCAGGGCCTGTAGCTCAGCAACTAGGGTGCCAGCCACATAAACTGGAGCTGGCAGGTTCGAATCTAGCCTAGGCCTGCCAAACAACAATAACCACAACTAACAAATCAAAAAAAAAGAAAGAAATAGCCAGGCGTTGTGGCCAGTGCCTGTAGTCCCGGCTACTTGGGAGGCTGAGGCAAGAGAATCACTTGAGCTCAACAGTTTGAGGTTGCTGTGAGCTGTGATGCCACAGCACTCTACTGAGGG
>NW_003852494.1:2886631-2890070 GCF_000181295.1 Otolemur garnettii
AAAAAAAAAAAAAAAAAAAAAGAAGTAGTCATAGGTATGTGAGACAGGCTAGGATAATTCTATATTTCCTATTAACTCTTTTGTTTTTCCTTTTTCCCCTATTAACTCTTAATCCTAAGGTAGGCTGTAGGTGCTAGAAGCTCAGGCTGTGAACTCTATGCATCTTGAACCCCTGAGGCTGAGACTAAGAAGAATAAAAAATTTGAGGGCTTTGATTTTGAAGTCAACTTATACAAAATAATTCCATTTTTGGACTTGAATTCCCTTAACCTTTAAGGGGATTTAAACTTTACCCTAGGAATTCAAAAATGGGAGGGAGATTCATTCTCAAATATAGTACAACTTTATATTGCTGACATCTTATTAAAGTATCTTTATGATTATCATTAGTTTTTTGTTTGTTTGTTTGTTTTGAGATAGAGCTTTAGTTTGCCCCCTTGGTAGAGTGCTATGGCGACATAGGTCATACTTCAAACTCTAGGGCTCAAGTGGTCCTCTTGCCTCAGCCTTCCAAGTAGCTGTGACTAGACACCCAGCTATTTTTTTTGTTATTGTTGTTGAGACAGAGTCTCAAGCTATCGCCATGGGTAGAGTGCTGTGGCATTAGAGCTCACAGCAACCTCTAACTCTTGGGTTCAAGCAATCCTCAGTTTTTCTATTTTTAGTAGAGACAGGGTCTCACTTTTGCTCAGACTAGTCTCCAACTCCTGAGCTCAGGCAATCTTCTTGCCTCCGTCTCCCAAAGTGCTAGGATTATAGGTATGAGCCATTACGCCTAGCCTTTGGCTATCAATTTTTTTTTTTTTTGAGACAGAGTCTTACTTTGTCACCCTCAGTAGAGGGCCATGGCATCATAGCCCACAGCAACCTCAGACTCTTGGGCTCAAGCGATTCTCTTGCCTCAGCCTCCCGAGTAGCTGGGACTACAAGTGCTGGCCATAACACATGGATATTTTAGAGACAGGGTCTTGCCCTAGCTCAAGTTGATCTCAAACCTGTGAGCTTAGGTGATCGGCCCACCTTGGCCTCCCAGAGTGCTGGGATTACAGGTGTGAGCCACTGTGCCTGGCCCAATACCTGTATCTTTAGAGATGGGGTCTTGCTCTGGCTCAGGCTGGTCTTGAACTCCTGAGCTCAAGCAATCCACCTGCCTCGGCCTCCCAAAGTGCTAGGATGACAGGCATAAGCCACCACGCTGTGCCATTATTATTTGTTTTTTTTAGAGAAAGGATCTTGCCCTGTCTCCTAGGCAAGAATTTGGTTTTTTTAGAGAAAGGATCTTGCCTATCTCCTAACCTTGAATTCCTGGGCTCGGGAGATCCTACTGCCTCAGTCTTCTGAATATCTGGGACTACAGGCATATGCTACCACACCTGGCTCCAATTTGGCTTTTCTCAGTGATAGGGATGAAACTCTGGTCTCCAAGAATCAAACAAAGATTTACTACCTAGTCACTGTTCATTAAGGAGCTTTCCCTTTCTTATAAAACTCAGGAGCACACAAATTCATTCTACTTTGTCAATGAAATCGAAGCCACTGGATGAAACCTACCTGAGTCGAGGTCCATGTCAGCGGGGGAGGCTGCTGAGCTGCTTTCCTTCTTCTGCTTCTTTGGACTACCTGGGCTGGACTGAGATGAAGACCTCTTGCTGCCAGACTTCACATTTGGCTAAAGGAGCAATCAAACCAAATCCAAGTAAGATGGGATACACAAGGAGCTCCATTCCTTCACTTAAATGATGTACAAGACCAATCTGAAGCTAAGTCTAGGTAAGTGGTGAATTTAGCTGTTTTCCTTTTGCTTCATCAGATATCAAAGAAAAAGTAACATGATGCTAAGAATTACAAAATCTCATAGATATACACGACACATTTTTATAGACAAGATCTTAAAATCTATTTACCGCTTGGAAGTTAGAAGTGAGGTAACTGGCAAACACATCCTTTTGTTGACATGCTTGCATTGGTATGGAACCAAACATCCTCCATTCCTAATGATGAAAAAAAGAGAAGGAAAGAACATGTATTTGGAAAAAATGTCATGTTTTGAGATTTTGCTCAGTAGAGGTAAAGTGGAGGCTTAAAATAACAGTTTTGCTTCTTATGTGACTTTTCCTCACTAGAAATTAAGGAAAATAATGGTGTGTTGAAGGAGGGGGGCTAAAACCTGTCTGCAAAATAATTCAGAAAGAATACTTAAAGACCACTTGACATAATGCTTGCTCTACCTGCAACGAGCAGAAGTTATAGGCCAGGGGTCCTCAAACTTTTTCAACAAGGGGCCAGTTCACTGTCCCTCAGTCTGCTGGAGGGCTGGACTGCGGGCCCCAGGATGAGTCAGCTGCTACTGTGGTGGCAAAAACACCTGGTGGGCCAGATAAATGTCCTTGGCGGGCTGCATGTGGCCCGACGACTGTAATTTGAGGACGCCTGTTATAGGCAGTAATGACCTGTTTCAGGCCCCTCTAGCTCTAGCCTCTCTCTTATCACATGCTGGTACTGCTAACAGAATTGTTCATCACTAACTTCTCCTAACACTCTTATGCTGAGTTTTCAATTTTCTGTTCTTCCCTTTCCAAATAGAGTACTGATCTTTAAGGTTTAGAACACTCATTTCTCTAGTATCTCCAATAGCACATTTAATAATGGTTCTCAGAAAGAATCACTTTGAGATTCTAATATTCAAATATTCAGATTCTAAACTCAGTTAAGTCTAAGGGTGGGACTCAAGGATGTGCATTTCCATTTAAGCACGGTGACTCAGGCCTGTAATCTCAGCATTCTGGGGGCCACGGTGGGAGGATCGCTTAAGGCCAGGAGTTCAAGACCAGTCTTAGCAATATAGCAAGACCTCTATCTCTACAAGAAATTAAAAAATTAGCCAGGCCTAGATGGGTGTGGTATTATGCTTGTAATCCTACGTACTCTGGGAGGCTGAGGCCAGTGGATTGTTTGAGCTCAGGAGTTCAAGACCAGCCAGAGCAATAACAAGACCTGGTCTCTACTAAAAATAGAAAAACTGGCTGGGCATTGTGGTGGGCACCCTATACTATAGTCCCAGACATTTGGGAGGTTGAGGCAAGAAGATCACTTGAGCCCAGGAGTTTTGAGATTTGATGTCATGGCACTCTACCCAGGGCAACAGAGTGAGACTCTGTCTCAAAAAAAAGAAAGAAAGAAAGAAATAGGTATAATGGGAAGTGCTTGGGAGACTGAGGCACTAAGACTGAGTGCTTAGGAGCTTGAGGTTATAATAAATCATGATGCCACTGCACTCTAGTTCTGGTAGAGAGTTTTTTGAGAGTCTGTCTCAAAAAACAAACAAGAACAAAAGCAAACAAACAAAGTGCATTTTTAACAAGTACCCCTATGGGATTCTGATATAGACCAGAAGCCCCAGTGGTGTGTTTCATGTAGTTTAGCTCTTTTTTTTTTTTTT
>NW_003852494.1:2890590-2891743 GCF_000181295.1 Otolemur garnettii
TTGTTGTTTGGCGGGTCCGGGCTGGGGATTCGAACCCGCCACCTTAGGTGTACATGGCTGGCGCCTTAGCCGGTTGAGCTATAGGCGCCGAGCCCACTATAATTCTAAGTTCAAATCTTTGGCTTTTTCTCTGCTGTCCAGGTCCTAAGAATAGTTTTTATTAAAATGACAACACCACACAGTTAACTGCTGAATCTTATAAAGCAAAACTGGAAAACCCTTTATATACAGAATGAGAAATTTTACTTTGAAGGGAAAAAAGGCAAAAAAAAAAACCCAGAAAAATGAGTTATAGATTTATTATAAACAATTTACTTTCTAGTTAATTCTCTAAAGTTTATAATACTGCCTTACAGCCATCTATATTTAATTTTTTATTTTTAGAGACAGAGTCTTAGTTTGTCACTCTACCCTGGGTAGAGTGCTGTGACAATTTTCCAGCTCTTAGGCTTAGGTGATTCTCTTACTTCCTGAGTAGCTGGGACTACAGGCGCCTGCCACAACGCCTGGCTACTTTTTTGTTGCAGTTTGGCCGGGGCGGGTTCATTTTTTTTCTTTGCAGTTTTTGGCCGGGGCTGGATTTGAACCTGTCACTTCCGGCATATGGGACCAGCACCTTACCCTTTGAGCCACAGGCACCACCCTGGGGCCGGGTTCAAACCTGCCACCCTCGCTATATGGAGCTTGCACCCTACTCATTGAGCCACAGGCGACACCCATTAATTTTTTTTTTTTTTTTGAGACAGAGTCTCACTTTGTTGCCCTCGGTAGAGTGCCATGGCGTCAGTGCTCACAGCAACCTCAGACCTTTTGGCTTAAGCAATTCTCTTGCCTTAGCCTCCCAAGTAGTGGGACTATAGGCATCTGCCACAACACCCAGATAGATTATTTTTGTTGTTGTTGTTGTAGCTATTGTTGTTTAGTTGGCTGGGGTAGGGTTCGAACCCACCAACCTGGGTGTATGTGGCCGGCACCCTACCTGCTGAGCTACAGGTGCCACCCTGTCCATCTATATTTATTTATTTATTTTTTTTTTTGAGACAGAGCCTCAAGCTGTCCCCCTGGGCAGAGTGCCGTGGCATTACAGCTCACAGCAACCTCCAACGCCTGGGCTCAAGCGAAGTCTCCTGCCTCCGCCTCCCAAGTAGCTGGG
>NW_003852494.1:2891797-2902936 GCF_000181295.1 Otolemur garnettii
GGATTCGAACCCGCCACCTTAGGTGTACGTGGCTGGCGCCTTAGCCGGTTGAGCTATAGGCGCCGAGCCGTCCATCTATATTTAAATAAATCTTTTAATTTCAGCATAGTTTCAAATTTATAGAATTAAATCAATCTATTTTAGCTCCTTTTCTTAGGTCCTTAAAACAAAGAAGACTACTGATGAATACAAGATTTCACTTAAGATTCTAGTCAACATAAAGTTAATTAAAAAGTTAAACATGTAATTATCACATTTATTTCTTTATGTAACAATAACTGCTATGTAAGTTAACGGTCTGAATAATCTTTTTTTTTTTTTTTTGCAGTTTTGGCTGGGGCCGGGCTTGAAGCCACCACTCTGCGGTATATGGGGCCAGTGCCCTACTCCTTGAGCCACAGGTGCTGCCCAACATTCTGAATAATCTTTTAACATAATAATAGATGTCCCAGAAGAGTTAAAAAAAAAAAAATCCCAATATACTTACATCTGGAATTCCTCTGGGAGTAGATATATTAAAACCTGGATAGTTTACCAATTTTGAGAGATCATAAGTGACACTTTTATTCTGTTGTATGTCTCCAACTTCTGTTTCCCCATCAGCACCATCTATTATAAACCATCAAAAATGTTAATATTGCTAGATGCCAATATATATATCCCTCCCCAGACTGAAAGTATACCTGGAAGTGTTTATAGTTATGGCAACAGAATTAATCTGAGAATGGGTTTAATTTAGACAATATGGACAAATTACTTTGATGAAAATAAATACTTATGCTGGTCTCAGTAGCTCATGCCTATAATCCTAGCGCTTTGGGAGACCAAGATGGGAGGAACCCTTGAGGTCAGGAGTTAGAGGCTACAGTGAGCTATGATGTTAATGTATTCTAGCCTGGGCAACAGAGCAATACCTTGTTTCAAAAAATATAAATATTTAAAATTTTGGGAATTTTTTTCTATGGGTTGCTTGAAAGTCTATTATCATTTGCTTAATGTTTGATTCCACTGCTTTTTTTCCTCTTAAGAC
Source organism: Otolemur garnettii (assembly GCF_000181295.1). Lineage (NCBI taxonomy): Eukaryota > Metazoa > Chordata > Mammalia > Primates > Galagidae > Otolemur > Otolemur garnettii. Next base: position 2,892,828 of record NW_003852494.1, read on the forward strand.
ACAGGGTCTTGCTCTTTTCTAGAGGCTGGAGTGTAGTGGCACAGTCACAGTTCACTATAGCCTCTACCTCCTCAGCATAAGTGACTCTCCTGCCTTAGCTTCCCAAGTAGCTGGGACTATAGGTGTGTGACATCAAGCCTAACTAAGTTTTTAAAATTTTTTATAGAAATGGGGTTTTGCTAGCTACATTGCCCAGACTGGTGTTGAACTCATGGATGCAAGTGATCCTTCCCCTTGGCCTCCCTAACTGCTGGAATTGCAGGTAGGCTGGAATCCAGCCCAGGCCTGCCAAATAACAGTGACAACTACAATCAAAAAATAAAAATAGCCAGGCATTGTGGCAGGTGCCTATAGTCCCAGCTACTTGGGAGGCTGAGGCAAGAGAATCGCTTGAGCCTAAGAGTTTGAGGCTGCTGTGAGCTATGATGATACAGCACTCTACCAAGTGTGATAAAGTAAGACTCTGTCTCAAAAGAAAAAAAAAGAAAAGAAAAACGAGAAAACTACAGCCAGGCACAGTAGCTCATCTCTGTAATCTTAGTACTCTGGGAGGCCGAGGGAGGTGGATTGCTTGAGCTCATGAGTTCAAAACCAGCTTGAGCAAAAGCCAAGACCCAGTCTCTACTGAAAATAGAAAAATTGAGGCAAGAGGATCACTGGAGCCTGAGTTGGAGGTTGTTGTGAGCTATGACAGCACAGTACTCTACCCAGGACAATAGCTTGAGATGCTGTCTCAAAAAAAAAAAAAAAAAAAAAAAAAAAAAACTACTAAATAAACCAAACATTTACTTTGCCAGTCCTATAATGTCTATATACCTAAGGTAACCAAATAACTTATGAGGGGAAGTTTATCTTTATTTATTTTGGGACAGTCTTACTCTTGCCACCGTGGGTAGAGTGCTATGGTGTCATAACTCACAGCAACTTCCTGGGCTGAAGTGATCCTTCCTGGGCTGAAGTAATCCTGGGCTGTAGCTGGGACTACAGATCCCACAATTTCCAGCTAGTTTTTCTTTCATTTTTAGAGAGGAGGTCTTGCTCTTGCTCAGGCTGGTGTTGAACTCTTGAGCTAAAGCTATCTACCTATCTTGGTCTCCTAGTTTTCCAGGATTTTAGGTGTGAGCCACCTTGCCTGGTGACAAGAAGTTTATATTTTATAATTATTCTAGCTACAAGCCAAGAAGTTATAAAAAAAAAAAAAGAGAGAGAGAGAGAGAGAGAGAATATAACCATTTTGTAAACCATTTTTATTTATTTTAATTTTTTTTGAGACAGGGTCTCACATTGTCACTCTTGGTAGAGTGCCGTTGTGTCCTAGCTCATAGCAACTTCAAACTCCTGGGCTTTTATTGCAGTTGTCCTTGTTGTTTAGCTGGCCTGGGCCAGGTTTGAACCTGCCACCCTCAGTGCATGTGCCCTGCGCCGTAACCACTGTGCTATAGGCACTCAGTTGCCCCAGGCTAGAATGCCATGGCCTCAGGCTAGCTCAAAGCAAACTCAAACTCCAGGACTCAAGGGATCCTCCTGCTTAGCCTCCAGAATAGCTGGGATTACAGTAGCTCACCACCGCAAGATGGGGGCTCACTCTTGCTCAGGCTGGTCTTGAACTCCTGACCTCAATCAATCTTCCTACCTTGGGCTGCCAGAATGTTAGGATTACAGGTATGAGCCACCACACCTGGCTTGCAACCATTTTTAATTAATGAATATAGGCAATGTTCAGTACTGACTGATTCCACCACAATTAACTGGAAATAAACAGAGGGACAAAAGAATGTGCTAAACAACACCATGAGGCTAAATGAACCTAATGTCAAAAACACTACAGGAGGCCAGACATGGTGGTTCACACCTATAATCCTAGCATTCTGGAAGACTGAGTCTGGAAGATTGCATACAACCTTAATGCTGCTTTTATTTATTTATTTATTTATTTAGAGACAGACTCTTATTATGTTGCCCTCAGTAGAGTACCCTAGTTTCATAGCTCACTGCAACCTCAAACTCTTGGGCTTAAGAGATTCTCTTGCCTCAGCCTCCCAAGTAGCTGGGACTACAGGCGCCCACCACAATGCCCAGGTATTTATTTGTTGCAGTTGTCATTGTTGTTTAGCAGGCTTGGGCTGGGTTAGAACCTACCAGACCCAGTGTATGTGGCTGGTGCCCTACCCACTGAGCCCTTAAATGCTGCTTTTAATTTTTCACTGTCATATTTGGTAGTACAAAAATATCCTGGAATACATATACTTTCTGTACACATGTGTGAATATTTTTTTTTTTTTTTTTGAGACAGAGCCTCAAGCTGTCCCCCTGGGTAGAGTGCCGTGGCATTACAGCTCACAGCAACCTCCATCTCCTGGGCTCAAGCGAGTCTCCTGCCTCCACCTCCCAAGCAACTGGGACCACAGGCGCCTGCCACAACGCCCGGCTATTTTTTTGGTTGCAGCCATCATTGTTGTTTGGCGGGTCCGGGCTGGGGATTCGAACCCGCCACCTTAGGTGTATGTGGCTGGCGCCTTAGCCGGTTGAGCTATAGGCACCGAGCCAATATTTTTTTTTTCTTGAGACAGAGTCTCACCATGTCGCCCTTAGTAGAGTGCTGTGGTGTCACAGCTCACAGCAACCTCAGATTCTTAGGCTTAAGCAATTCTCTTGCCTCAGCCTCCCAAGTAGCTGGGACTACAGGTGCCTGCCACAATGCCCAGCTATTTTGTGTTGTAGCTGTTGTTGTTTAGCTGCCCCGGGCCAGGTTCGAATCCGCCACCCTTGGTTTCTATGGCCAGCACCATAACCACTGTGCTAGGAGCACAAAGCCAACATGTGTGAATATTTTTAGAGGATACATAACTAGGATCTCTTAAACTATTAGATGGTTTCTGTACTCTAAATTTTATAGGGCTGTTGGCACTGATGGGATCTGTCTGTCACCACTGCTGAGAAAACTACACCCTAATTGAGCAAGTACAGATGACTATCTGATAATTTTTTTTTTTGAGAGAGAGTCTCACTATGTCACCCTTGGTAGAGTGCCGTGGTATCAGAGCTCACAGCAACCTCAAGCTCTTGGGCTTAAGTGATTCTCTTGCCTCAGCCTCCCGAGTAGCTGGGACAGAGGGTGCCAGCCACAACGCTAAGCTCAGGTGATCCACCACACCCAGCTGTTGATTCTTTTAATTAAAAAAAGTAAGATAACACTTCAGCTGATTTCTCTAACTTAACATACTTTACCTTTTCCATCATAGAGTGCAAGACCTGAATTCTCCAATTCAGCCTCTTTAAGCCACCCTGGTGGGTACCCTAACTGTCGCATTCGATAGATAAAAGGAGGGAGACTCTTATCCGTCACACCCAGTGCATCTTGAAGTTCCTCACTAAGTAAACATAAAAGAGGAGAAAAAATACTGGCACGAAAACATATGATATCCTGGTGTTTTAAAACATTTCTGTCTTATATTACATAGTATTTAGCATGGTTCTTAACAAATACAGAGTTAAGATTTCAATAAGTATTTTTGAATGAATTAATGTATATTACCTAGGGCCTTGATAGAGTACACTTACATCCTGATAATTACCCTGAAGATATACAGAATGTTCCAAATACTGGAGAAATAAAAATGACATTCAATGGCAAAATGACAGCAGTACCTAATAACTCCTGGCTTGAATCTTCCAAATCTTTCTTCTACTTCTTCTGCATGATATCGCTGTTGAAAATTCTGACTATTTGCCTCACCACAGGCATCCATATACTCCTTTCTCTTTTCACTTATTCGAGCAGCATTCCGGGGCTAAATCACAGTATGTTTGAAAAAATGGTTCAAGCAACTTAGAAGTGTTTCAGAAATTAAATAAAAATAATCACTCTTTTTAAGTCAAGCAGATTACTTTAATTTTAATGCATTGAGAACAAGTGTAAAAGTGGATGGATATTTTAGAAAAGCAAGGAAGAGAGGCAGTCACTTTAATTTCTTAACTACCATAGGATAACAACATAAAATCCAGTTTTTAGAATAAACTATTTAAAAATTAACTCATGTTTCATTCACCTCAAATATAGACAATATTGTAATAAATTATTGTTTTGTTAACATTTAATGTCTTAAAATATAAGCACAAATATGAAAAGATTTCAATAAAGAGCTACAAGAAAGCAATAAAAGTTTCTTTATATCACACTATGGCATAAATATGTTGGAAATATAACAAAGCTCTTGTTCAAAGACTTTTTTTATATGAGAAAAATTTACCATCGGGCAATCTTTCATTTGATGTTCTTCAGAACCACAATTGAAACAGTGAGGCTTTGGCCTATGTGGTCAAAAAACAAAGATTTTGATAATGTAAATAAAAATACAAAAGCCTATTAATAAAATTCTATATGACAGCAAAGTGTATCAGAGACAAGAAAGCAAGTAGCTCAAATCACTTACATCTGCAATAAATACACGCACATCTCCTATACTTAGTGATTTAAACAAAAAGTATTATGCAGTCTTTATACCAAGAACCATTCTGTTTCTGACTAATCTGTTACCTAGTTTGAGTATTTTCAGTGGTTAATAACGGAAGAATTGAGGCAAACAAGTTATCATATTTTAGTTATGTAAGATAGAAGACAGATGGTTGTTAAGACAGAAATCAAATTGACAGCAACAATTACACCTTTCCAACCACCCAGGCACATCAGTTGTGAACCTGGGAATTCCAAGAAACAGATGATCAAGTTAAACATTTACAATATGTCTACATATGGAAAATCTAGCTGAATCTGTAATTTACTTCATAGTAAACTAGCAGTAACGAATATTAACTTTTTAAGCTAAAAGAGTTTATGGTTTGGGTTTAAAAAAAAAAAGAATAAAACAACTCCCCACACAAACCTTTTTGCCTTTACTTGTATTTCTTGCCCTTCTAGAGAAACAATGTGGCTGAAGACTTGCTGGTACCTTTAGTGAATTTTATTAAGGAATAGTTATCATAGTCTGCAAAATTTGGAATTTTTTTAAAGGTGAACTTAGTGGTAAGATGCGTAATAGATCTTCATTCACTATGTAGGATACTTAGGTATTTCCCATCCTTCCGTAAGCTGAGGGTTTTCATTTAGTAGCGGTTGCCCCAATTTATCAAGGCAAAAATTAGTAAAATACAGGACACTTCCTACAACCTGCAGAAAACAAGTCAAAAAATATTGCTATTTAAGCAGAAAATGAAAGACATTACATAATGTAAGACTATGATTAACTGTCTTAACAATTTATTTTTGGATGAAATTATTAGAAATAATAATCAACTTCCTTGTTAAAGGAGCCAGATTTTGATGTGTAAGTATAAACTACATCTTTAAATTCCCATCTCTCTCCTACAGGTTTTCCTCTGTATTGCATCATTACTATCTGCTGCACTCTCCAGAAACAAAAAATGAAAACCTTGACTAATTTCCCTCTAATGCTCTGTCATTTCTTCTTTTTGCAGCAAGACCCTTAAACCCTACATTTACTATTTCCATTTCCTTTCCTCTCATTCACTCTTTTCTCTCCAATTTTTTTTTGAAAAATCCCATACAGATAAATTGAAAAAAATTGTACAATCAATACTCATTTACCCTTCACCTAGATTCAACAATTGTTAACAAATTGACATTTTTATGTGCATCTCTCTTTTTACTCATGCCCTCTCCCCGCCACAAACACTTTTTACCAAGCCATTTGAAAGTCAGTTAAAAGTCAGCTATTTGAAAGACAGACGTCGTGACACTTCAACTCTACATATTTCAGTATGAGCCTTCTAACAATATTTTCCTACCAGCCAAAGTATTGTTACACCTAAAAAAATTAATAACTCCTTGGTACCATATCCAATCTATATTTAGCATTTTCCCCAACTATCCTCCAAATGTCTTTTAGTTTTTTTAACTTCAGCCATTATTTAAGGTTCCTATACTACATTTAGATGTTGTATCTTTTTAGTTTCTTTTAATCTAGAACATACTTGTTTATTATTTACTTTTTTTTGAGACAGTCTGTCTTACTTATTTTCTCACCCTCGGTAGAGTGCCTCAAACACTTGGCCTCAAGTGATCCTCCTAGGTAGCTGGTACTATCCGCAGCTGTCATAACCCTGGCTATTTTTAAAGACAGGGTCTCACTCTTGCTCACGCTGGTCTCGAACTCCTGAGCTTAAGTAAACCACCCAACCTCAGCCTCCCAAAGCTAGGATTACAGGTGTAAGCCACCACACCTGGCCTCACTTTTATTTTTTAATGACACTACCATTCTCTCAAACATTTCAATATTCCCAGCAATGTTTCTGTTCCTATCAGCGTTTTTTCTTTTCCTTTTTAAGACAGAGTCTCACTTTGTTGTCCTCAGTGGAGTGCCATAACATCACAACTCACAGCAACCTCTAGCTCTTGGGCTCAAGCAATTCTCTTGCCTCAGCCTCCTAAATAGCTGGGACTAAAGGCGCCCACCACATCACCTGGCTATCCCTTTGTTGCAGTTTGGCTGGGGTCAGGTTCAAACCCACCACCCTCGGTACATGGGGCCAGTGCCCTACTCACTGAGCCATAGGTGCCTACCTGTTCCTATCACTGCACTAAGTTATTTGACAATGGAGATCCCCACAGCCAAATTCAGTGGACAGTTCTCAGTCTGTACCTAACTCAACCTATCAGCAACAAGCAACACAGGTGATTCTTCCTTTGTCCTATAAACCCCTTGGGCAGCGCCTGTGGCTCAAAGGAAAAGGGCGCTGGCTCCATATACCAGAGGTGGTGGGTTCAAACCCAGCCCCAGCCAAAAACTGCAAAAAAAAAAAAAAAAAAAAAAACCCACCAAAAAAATAAAAAACACCTTCCTTCCTTGCCAGTCAGGAAACCATACTTTTGGTTTTCTCCCTTCCTTGCTGTCCCAATCTTGTCTTTTCATCTCTCTATCTTCTATTTATTGGGATGCCCTAGGATTCAACCTGTGGTCCTCTTCTCTACTTGCACTCCCTATGTGATTCATCCAGACCCACAGTAGGAAATATAACATATATGCTGACACTCCCAAAGGTCAGAGTCTGACCCCTCTTAAATGCCAATCATGTATATGCAAATACCAACATGACAGCTCTTTCTGGACATGTAAGTGGAATCTCAAACTCAACTATTTAAAACTGTACTGATTTCCGGTGGCACCTATGGCTCCAAAGAGTAGGGCGCCAGCCCCATATGACAGAGGTGGTAGGTTCAAACCCAGCCCTGGCCAAAAACTGCAAAAAAACCCCACCAAAAACCAAAATTGTACTTTTTTCTAGCCCCTCCAAAGCTGCTCCTCCTCCTCCAGTTTTCTTTTTTGAGACAGAGCCTCAAGCTGTCCCCCTGGGTAGAGTGCTGTGGCATCACAGCTCACAGCAACCTCCAACTCCTGGGCTTAAGAGAGTCTCCTGCCTCCGCCTCCCAAGTAGCTGGGACCACAGGTGCCTGCCACAACGCCTGGCTATTCTTTGGTTGCAGCCATCATTGTTGTTTGGCGGGCCTGGGCTAGATTCGAACCCGCCACCTTAGGTGTATGTGGCTGGCGCCTTAGCCACTTGAGCCACAGGTGCCAAGCCCAGTTTTCTTCCTCATAGAAAATGCAACAACTTTTTTCCAGTTGCTCAGGCAAAAAACCTGAGACATTCTGACAACTCTCTTGCTCTCATATTCTATATCTAGTTCATTTTTTTTTTTTTTTTTGAGACAGTCTCACTTTGTTGCCCTTTGTAGAGTGCCACAGCATCATAGCTCACAGCAACCTTAAACTCTTGGGTTCAAGCGATCCTCTTTCCTTAGCCTCTTGAGTAGCTGGGACTACAGGTGCCCTCCACAATGTCCAGCTGGTTTTTCAAGGTCTCGCTCTTGCTGAGGCGGGTCTTGAATTCCTGAACTCAAGCAATCCATTGCCTTGGCCTCCCAGAGTGCTAGGATTACAGGTGTGAGCCACCATGCATGGTCATCTACACCCAATTCATCAGCATATTTAATGAGCTCTATAGTACTTTCCAGTTTCTACACGTAACCAGCCACAGATCATTTTTCACAAAGAACTCTGTCCTAACAATTCAATCATATCATGTTGCATTTCTACTTAAAACCCTCCAATGGCTTCTCATCTTACTCAAAGTAAAATACAAAGTCTTCATTATGGCTTATAAGGCAACATATGGATTCAGATCCTGCATTCTGAAGATCTCATTTCCAAGCCTAGCTTTGTTACTTATTGGCAAGTTACTTAGCTTTCAATAATTATTTCCTTATCTGTAAAATAGGAATATATAGTACCTTCATGAGTACATCTATAATGAGCCTATAACATCCATATCAGCACCTGGTATAAAGTAAGCAATATGTTGAGTGTTTGCTTTTGCCTCAGGCCTTTTCACTTACTATTCCCACTGCCTGGAGTACTTACTCAAACTGCAGTGCAAGCTTACTCCCTTAATTCATCAGGGTCTTTGTTCAGATAGGTTGTTAACAACGGGCTGTCACTACACAGACCACCCTCCCCACAGTTATTTTAACTCCTTCTCCTGCTTTATTTTTCTTCAGAGTACTGCCTTCCCCTATTAGAATGTAATTCAATAAGAGCTAGGACTTTGACCTGTTTTCACTGCTCTGTCCCTGGTACCTAGAATGGTCCTTGGCCCAGAAGAGCTTTTAGGAAATATTTATTAGTAATTGTTAAAGGTCTAAATTAATAAACACACGAAATTCCCAATTTCTAGAAAGATGTTATTTAAATCCCAGAACCTTTGGATTAGTAGGGAAGTAAAGTTATCAAGTTCAAATATAGAAATCATTCTTTTTTTTTTTGAGTCAGAGTCCCTTTGTTGCCCAGTCTGGAGTACAGTGATATCAGCATAGCTCATAACAACCTCAAACTCTTGGGCTCAATTGATCCATCTGCCTCAGTCTCTCAGGTGGCTGGTACTATAGGCATACACCACCATGCCTGGCTCAGCTTTCTATTTTTTGTAGACAGGGTCTCACTCTTGCTCAGGGTGTTCTTGAACTCCTGACCTCAAGCGATCCTCTCACCCTGGCCTCCTCCCAGAGTGCTAGGATTCTGGGTGTGAGTCACTGTGCCAGCCCAGAAATCATTCTTTTTTTTTTTTTATTTTAGAGACAGAGTCTCATTTTGTCACCCTCAGTAGAGTGTCATGGCATCAGAGCCCACAGCAACCTCCAGCTCTTGGGCTTAAGGCGATTCTCTTTCCTCGGCCTCCTGAGTAGCCAGGACTACAGGTGCCCACCACAATGCCCAGCTATTTTGTTGTTGTTGTTGCAGTTTGGCAGGGGCCAGGTTTGAACCTGCTCCCCTTGGTATATGGGGCCAGTGCCCTACTCACTGAGCCACAGGCGCCACCCCAGAAATCATTCTTTAAACTGCCCTGATATAGGAGGCTGAGGCAGGCAGATCACCTGAGCTCATGAGTTCGAGACTAGCCTGTGCTAGAGTAAGACCCCCATGTCTAAAAATAGCCAGGCATTGTGGTGGGTTCCTGTAGTCCCAGCTACTCAAGAGGCTGAGCCAAGAGAATCAGTTGAGCCCAAGAGTTTGAGTTTGAGGTTTTTATGAGCTATGACGACACAACACTCTACCAAGGGTTACAAAAAAAAAAAAGAAAGAAATAAAACTGCCCTGATAGCATCTTGGTCTTTATTATTATCTAGTAATGTCTCTCTCTTTTTTTTAGAGACAGGGTCTTGCTCTGTCACCCAGGCTGGAGTGCAGCAATACGACCATAGCCATTAATAACTTAAGACTCCTGAGATCAAGCAATCATCCAGCTTCTTGAGTAGCAAAGACTACAGGCACAAACAACACGCCTCGCTAATATAATTCACTTGTTTAATGAGATGTATCACTTTATCTTTAACATCTCTGATAAAAATTTTGGCTTTAGGCTCGGCGCCGGCTAAGGCACCAGCCACGTACACCTAAGGTGGCGGGTTCGAATCCCCAGCCCGGACCTGCCAAACAACAATGACGGGCGTTGTGGCAGCGCCTGTGGTCCCAGCTACTTGGGAGGCTGAGGCAGGAGACTCGCTTGAGCCCAGGAGTTGGAGGTTGCTGTGAGCT
>NW_003852494.1:2903055-2906048 GCF_000181295.1 Otolemur garnettii
ATCTGTTTTTTTTTAGACTTTGGTAAAAACATAATAAGGAAAAAAATTTGTTTGCTATTTGTATTTTATCTTGTGTATTCTGTAACAAACAAGTAGTAAATGATTATGTATCAAAAAAAATTGCACAGCTCTTGTTAAAGCTATATTGATAGGTACTTTCTTGTTTTGTTTTTTTTTGTTTTTTTTTGAGACAGAGCCTCAAGCTGTCCCCCTGGGTAAAGCGCCATGGCATCCCAGCTCACAGCAACCTCCAACTCCTGGGATCAAGCGAGTCTCCTGCCTCCGCCTCCCAAGCAGCTGAGAGCACAGGCGCCTGCCACAACGTCAGGCTATTTTTTTTGGTCGCAGCCGTCATTGTTGTTTGGCAGGTTCAGGCTAGATTCGAACCTGCCACCTTAGGTGTATGTGGCTGGCGCCCTAGCCACTTGAGCCACAGGCACCGAGCTGATAGATACTTTCTATTTTGGTTGCTGATACAATGCTATCTTTCTTTTTCTAATATTATTTTGTAATTCTTTTTTATATAGGAATATAATTAATTTTGTATAGTTATTTATTTATTTAATTTTTTTGAGACAGGAGCCTCAAGCTGTTCCCCTGGATAGAGTGCCATGGTATTTCAACTCACAGCAACCTCCAACTCCGTGGCTCAAGTGAGTCTCCTGCCTCAGCCTCCCAAGTAGCTAGGACCACAGGCGCCAGCTACAATGCCCGGCTATGTTTTTGGTTGCAGCCGTCATTGTTGTTTGGCGGGCCCAGGCTGGATTCAAACCCGCCACCTTGGGTGTACATGGCTGGTGCCTTAGCCACTTGAGCCACAGGTATTGAGACTGTATAGTTATTTTGAAGTTAGCTACATTGCTGAATTTTTCTATTGTTTTTGGTAACTTGCAAGTGACTCGGTAATGCGGAAGTAATGAAATTTGTATTTTATTTTTTTACAAACCATTGGGATTTTTAAGTTATCGTAATTGTACTAGCTGGGATCTTCAACTTTACTAGGAGTGGTGGTAATGAGTACACTTATCTCATAATTGATTTGTAGATAATGCTTTTGTTTCCTCATAAAATTGATATATTTGTCCCACTGTTATCTTCAATGATTATGTCAGTGTTTTGCCTATAGTTGATGTTCTGTAAATATTCATAAAGGAGCCCGAAATAAAAAAAAAAAAAAAAAGTCGGGCAGTGCCTGTGGCTCAAAGGAGTACAGCACCGGCCCCATATGCTGGAGGTGGAGGGTTCAAACCCAGCCCTGGTCAAAAGCTGCAAAAAAAAAAAATAAAAAAGAGGGCAGTGCCTGTGGCTCAGTGAGTAGAGTACTGGCCCCATATACCAAGGTTAGTGAGTTCAAACCCAGCCCTGGCCAAACTACAACAAAAATATAGCCAGGTGTTGTGGTGGGCATCTGTAGTCCCAGCTACTTGGAAGGGTGAGGCAAGAGAATCACCTAAGCCCAAGAGCTGGAGTTTACTGTGAGTTGTGACTCCACAGCACTCTACTGAGGATGACAAAGTGAGACTCTGCCTCTAAAAGAAAAAGAAAGAAAGAAATGCTGGGTGGCGCCTGTGGCTCAAAAGAATAGGGCACTGGCCCCATATGCCAGAGGTGGCAGGTTCAAACCCAGCCCGGGCCAAAAAACCACACACAAAAAAGAAAGAAACACAGCTCCATGTCCTCAATTCAATTACTGGTTTTAATTCTGCCAATTGCTACTTTTTTTCTTTTGAGTCTCACCTGAGTATCTTGTACTAAAGGTCCCTGCCATCATGCCCCACTAGTTTTTCTATTTTTAGTGAGATGGAGTCTTACACTTGCTCAGGCTGGTCTCAAAACCTTGAGCTCAGGCAAGCCACCTGCCTTGGCCTCCCAGAGTGCTAGAATTGTAGGCATGAGATACCATGCCTGGCAAGTTCTGCTGTCTTAAAAATTTTACGCTTCTGGTCTTGGCGCCTGTAGCTCAAGCAGCTATGGCACCAGCTACATACACCAGAGCTGGTAGATTTGAATCCAGCCTGGGCCTGCCAAACAACAATGACAACTACAACCAAAAAATAGCCGAGGTGTTGTGGCAAACACCTGTAGTTCCACCTACTTGGGAGGCTGAGGCAAGACAATCACTTAAGCCCAAGAGTTTGAGGTTGCTGCGAGCTGTGACGCAATGGCACTCTACTCAGGGTGACAGCTTGAGACTCTGTCTCAAAAAAACAAAAAAAAAAATTTAAGGCTTCTTTTTTGTTCTGCAGTTTTTGGCTGGGGCTAACCCACCACCTCTGGTATATGGGGTTGGGGCCTTACTCTTTTGAGCCACAAGCACTGCCCAGGCTTCTTTTTTTTTCTTTTGAAACAGAGTCTCACTTTGTGATCCCGTGGTGTAGAGTACTATGATGTCATAGCTCATAGCAACCTCAAACTCCGGGACTTAAGTGATTCCCTTGCCTCAACCTCCCAAGTAGCTGGGACTATAGGACCTGCCACAATGCCTAGCTGGTTGTTTTAGAGACAAAGTCGAGATCTTGCTCAGGGTGGTCTCAAACTCCTGAGCCTAGGCAATCCACCTGCCCCGGCCTCCCAGAGTGCTAGGGTTTATCATGAGCCACCGCACCTGGGCCCCACTTGACACTTTAAAGCAGGAGTCCTCAAACTGTGGCTCGCGGGCCACATGTTGCCCACCTAGGACATTTATCTGGCCCGCTGGGTATTTTTGCTGCCGTTGCCTGTCCTGCTTAGCAGCCGACTAGTCCTGAGGCCCACAGTCCAGTCCTCCAATGGTCTGAGGGACAGTGAACTGGCCCCATCTTTAAAAAGTTTGAGGACCCCTGCTTAAAGGGTGGTTTAAAATGATACCTTTTCTTTTTCTTTTTTTGAGACAGAGCCTCAAGCTGTCCCCCTGGGTAGAGTGCTGTGGCATCACAACTCACAGCAACCTCCAACTCCTGGGCTCAAGCGAGTCTCCTGCCTCCACCTCCCAAGTAGCTGGGACTACAGGTGCC
>NW_003852494.1:2906494-2912692 GCF_000181295.1 Otolemur garnettii
AAACTTTTTTTTTTTTTTTTTGAGACAGTCTCAGTCACCCTGGGTTTGAGTGCCATGGTGTTATAACTCACAGCAACCTCAAAGTCTTGGGCTTAAGCGATACTCCTGCCTCAGCCTCCCAAGTAGCTGGGGCTACAGAACTGGCCACAATACCCAGCTATTTTTAGAGATAGGGTCTCACTCTGACTCAGGCTAGTCTCAAACTCCTGAGCGCAAGCAATCCACCCACGATGGCCTCCCAGAGTGCTAGGATTACAAACATGAGCCACCATGCCCGGCCTAAAACTTCTTTTCAATATGGTTATGGGCTCTTCATCATCCTAGCAGTCCCATGTCTTTAAAATTGTAGCATATCAATGGAGTATAACACTATAAATATGAAAACTAGTCTTCCATTAATAGAATCCAGGATTACATTATCTTAAAAAAATAATAATAATAAGCAGCCAGGTACAGTGGCTCACGCCCATAATCCTAGCATTCTGGGAAGCTAAGGTGGGAGAATCTCTTGAATTTAGGAGCTTGAAACTAGCTTGAGCAGGAGTGAAACTCCATCTCTACTAAAAACAGAAAAATTATCCAGGCATTGTGGTAGATGCCTACAGGCACAGCTGCTTGGGCAGCTGAGGCAGGACTACTGGAACCCTGAAGATTGAGGCTGCTGTGAGCTAGGCTGACACCATGGCACTCTAGCCTGGAGAACAGAGTGAGATTTTGTCTTTAAAAAAAAAAAAGTGAAAACCCCACACTGTACCCCAGAAGTGCATTAATGTACATAGTTACCATTCAATAAAAAAAAAAAAGGCCAGGTGCAGTGGTTCACACCTGTAATCCCCACAGTTGGGAGGCAGAGGCAGGTCGATGAGTTTGAGACCAGCCTGAGCCACAGACCCAAGAGTTTGAGGTTGCTGTGAGCTGTGAGGTTGCTGTGAGCTGTAACACCACAACACTCTACTGAGGGCTACAAAGTGAGACTCCGTCTCAAAAACAAAAAACAAAAAAGGGCCAGGTGTGGTGAGTCAGGCCTATAATCCTAGCACTCTGGAGGCCGAGGCAGGTGGATTGCTTGAGCTCAGGAGTTTGAGACCAGGCTGAGGAAGAGTGAGACACCATTTCTACTAAAAATAGAAAAACTAGCTGGGTGTTATGGCAGACTCCTCTAGTCCCAACTCCTTGGGAGACTGAGGTAAGAGAATCGCTTGAGCCCAGGAATATGAGGTTGCTGTGAGTTATGATCATGTCATGGCACTTGACACTGGACAACAGAGTGAGATTTTGTCTCCAAAAACAAACAAACAAACATATACATGCACTACAAAACTATTATCACTACATTGTGTGTATTTAAAAAGACAAGATCTCCTGTTACTCAGGCTGCAGTATAATGGTACGATTACAGCTCACTGCAATCTTGAACTCGAGGCTCAGACAATCCTTCCTCATTAGCCTCCCAAGTAGCTAGGACTGCAGATGTATGTGCTACCACACTCAGTCAATTTTTAAATTTTTTGTAGATATGGGGCCTTGCTATGTTGCGTAGACTGGTCTTAAACTAGACTCAAGTAATCCTCCTGCCTCATCCTACAAAGTACTAGGATTATAGGTGTGAGCCACTGTGCCTTGTCCTCTGCTCTGTATTGACACTACTGGATTGTGCACAGGTAATAAAAGGCTGTTAGACTAAATGTAGGCCATCCCTCTTAAGTTTCTTCTATTTTTTACCAACTATTTGAGTCTGTCAACATTTTTAATTTCAAATTTGCCATTTTTAATATTAGCTATCTATCCCTTTCAGCTTCAGTCATCTGTATATTTGACAAACATTTTTTCTAAATCTTTATCCAAATTCTTGAATATAAACAAAGAGGTTGTTAGTCAGGATGTAACAAAGTCCTCCAAAGTACATTTATTGTGCTCCCAAGTCACAATGCAATAGTTGCTAAAAACAATCTATAACATTCAGAGGCTGAAGTTTATGCTGTTATTTATAAAAAAGAATAATGTGATCATTTTAAGACATATGATTACATGTTGGTCATTACGAAAGTTTTGAGATACACAAAAATCAAGAAACCTAAATTCCATGCAGATGGAAACAAATGAAGCCCTCCCACCAACACTGATAAGCCAAGAAGTTGAAACCTGACCATAACACAGTCTGTCTCAAAACTTTTGTAGTGACCCATATGCCACTTTATCATTTAAATGCTACCCAATGACAAAAGACAGGAAACATACACCTGCAAAACTCAAAACTAAAATGTCCAAACTTACACTAAAAGCTTCCTTGTCGTTTTTAATGGCATTGGATTCTTCTACTTTGTGGTCCTCTTCTAGTACAACACTGGATGGCTTATACAAAGAAAAATATACATTACAAAGGGTAACCAAAGTTTAACAACTTTAAATTTCAAATCCTAGGACTCTGAACATACTCTGTTTATTTTCTAATATATCCCACTGAGGTATATAAAATTTTGAATTTATCACTACCATTGTCAGAATAAATATAGAAGCTAGGAAGGTTATGAAAGAAATTTCCCATGGGAAAAGTGAAGAAGCTATGAAAAGAGAGCTGCTTCTGGCTCGGTGCCTGTGGCTCAAGTGGCTAAGGTGCCAGTCACATTTACCTGAGCTGGCGGGTTTGAATCCAGCCCAGGCCTGCTAAACAACAATGATGGCTGCAACCAAAAAATAGCCGGGCATTGTGGCAGGTGCCTGTAGTCCCAGCTACTTGGGAGGCAGGGGGCAGGATAACTGCTTGACGCAGGAGTTGGAGGTTGTTGTGAGCTGTGATGCCACAGCACTCTACCCAGGGCGACAGCTTGAGGCTCTGTCTCAAAAAAAATAAAAATAAAAAAAGAACCCCCCCCCCCCAAAGAGAGCTGCGTCTGATGCATTAGCATGCATTATGACTTTTGTGTTAATCAATGTTAAGTATGGAACCTTCAGTACTTAAATCTACAAGGCAAACTTGATCTTGAATTCAGATAACCAGGAAGATTAAAAATATATATAATTTTATACTACTGGTCAATACTGATAATGACTCTCACAGACATCAAGATACTACAAAATTCTGATGTGTCCCTTGAATCAAAAATAATATTCAGCATGGTTTTTATTGTTAAAACGTACTTTGTTTCTTGAATCTTTAAAAATTATACGGGGGGGGTGGCACCTGTGGCTCAAAGGAGCAGGGTGCCGGGCCCATATGCCAGAGGGGGTGGGTTCAAACCCAGCCCCCGCCAAAAACTACAAAAAAAAAAAAAAAAAAAAAAAAAAATTATACTGAGGGGCTGGGTGTGGTGGCTCACGCCTACAATCCTAAGCACTCTGGGAGGCCAAGGTGGGTGGATTGCTTGAGTTCATAAGTTGCAGACCAGCCTGAGCAAAAGTGAGACCCCATCTCTACTCAATGTGGAAAAACTGGCAGAGTGCACATAGCTCCGTGGTTAGGGTGTAGGCCACACGTCTGGGGCTGATGGGCTCGAAACAAAAAGAAAAAATTGCTGGGCAGTGTGGCGGGTGCCTGTAGTCCCAGCTACTAGGGAGGCTGAGGCAAGAGAATCACTTAAGCCCATGAGTTTGAGGTTGCTGTGAGCTATGACGTCACAGCACTCTACTGAGGGTGATAAAGTGAGACACTGTCTCAATTAAAATAAATAAAATAAAATAAAAATAGAAAAACTGAGGCAAGAGGTTCACTTGAGCCCAAGAGTTTGAGGTTGCTGTGAGCTATGATGCCATAACACTCTACCCAGGGCAACACCTTGAGACGGTCTCAAAAAAACAAACAAAAAAACCCCCCAAAAACAAACAAACAAAAAACCCCCAAAAGGCTCAGTGCTAGTAGCACAGTGTTTACAGCACTGGCCACATGCACCGAGGCTGGCAGCAAAACAATGACAACTGCAACAAAAAAACAGCTGGGAGTTCTGGTAGGTGCCTATAGTCCCAGGTACTTGGGAGGCTGAGGTGATAGAATCGCTTGCACCCAAGAGTTTGAGGTTGCTGTGAGCTGTGATGCCAAAGCACTCTACCCAGAACAACATAGTGAGACTCATGTATATATGTATCTATACACACACATAAACATAAAAACTAAAAGGTAATGAAAATTTTACAGAATCAGAACATTCCACTTTCTAACTTCTGATGTCAAACAGCTAAAGATCCTTATTTGAGAGATTCTTATTTTCATTTATTAATTATTATTATTATTTTTGAGACCGAATGTAACTTTGTGGCCTTTGTTAGAGTGCCGCAGTGTCATAATTCACAGTAAACTCTTGGGTTCAAGTGATCCTCTTATCTCAGCTTCCTGAGTAGTTGAGACTAGAGGTGCCTGCCGCAATGCCCACTTTTTTTTTTTAAGAGCCAGGGTCTCACTCTTGCTCAGACTGGTCTCCCCTGAGCCTAGGCAGTCCACCCACCTCAGCCTCCCAGAGTGCTAGGATTGCAGGAGTGAGCCTATGCCGGGCTAAGAGAGATTCTTGCTTATTTTAATTTTTAGTTTAAATAAAAAGCCCAGTAATAATTCTGATTTTTTATTTTTATTTATTTATTTTTTGAGACACAGCCTCAAGCTGTCCCCTTGGGCAGAGTGCTATGACATCATAGCTCACAGCAACCTCCAACTCCTAGGCTCAAGTGATTCTCCTGCCTCCACCTCCCAAGTAGCTGGGACTACAGGTGCCTGCCACAACGCCCAGCTATTTTTTGGTAGCAGCTGTAATTGTTGTTTGGCAGGCCCGGGCTGGATTCGAACCTGCCAGCTCAGGTGTATGTGGCTGGTGCATTAGCCACTTAAGCCACAGGTCCCAAGCTAATTCTGATTTTTTAAACACAAATTTCATGTTCTAATATTCACATAGGGAATCTTCTAATTCCTTTGGTACACCATTCATTTTTTAGAAAAAAGTGGGGGGAAGGGTATGTCACATGTCTGTTAGTTTTATTTCATGTATTTATTTTTCCAGAGACAGAGTCTCACTTTGTTGCCCTTGGTAGAGTGTCGTGGCATCACAGCTAATAGCAACCTCCAGCTCTTGGGCTTAGGCGATTCTCTTGCCTCAGCCTCCCAAGTAGCTGGGACTACAGGTCCCGCCACAATGCCCAGCTATTTTTTTTGTTGTTGTTGTTGTTGCAGTTTGGCTAAGGTCAGGTTAGAACTTGCCACCCTGGGTATATGGGGCCGGCACTCTACTCACTGAGCCACAGGCGCCGCCCTGTCTGTTAGCTCTGATAAAAACAATCTGTCTTCTATAAATTCCAGAAATTTAGGTAGTTTCTCTAGCCTGAAATTAATTTTTTGCCTAAAACCATGAATCCAAGTTAGGAAATGGAGAAAGAGCCTTCAATTTTGAGTGTATCCAGGACTGAGTATGAGTCCCTTACAATGGAGCCACAATCTGAAAGAAAATCATGTGGCTCCATTGGTCAGATTTTGGAGAAGAAAGCCAACAAATGAAGGGACATAAACCATCTTTTTTTGTTTGGGACAGAGTCTCATCATGCACTCTGGGTAGAGTGCCATACAGTCACAGCTCTCAGCAACCTCAAACTCTTGGGCTTAAGCGATTCTCTTGCTTCAGCCTCCCAAGTAACTGGGACTTACAGGTGCCCCACAATGCTTGGCTATTTTTTTGTTGCAGTTGTCATTGTTGTTTAGCTGGCCAGGTACCAGGTTTGAGTGTGCCAACCTCAGTGCCATGTGGCTGGTGCTGTAACCACTGTGCTATAGGCGCCCAGGCAGTGAACAGACAATCTTAACAATCATTTTTTTTTTTTTTTTAAAGAGACAGAGTCTTACTTTGTTGTCTTTGGTAGAGTGTTGTGGCATCACAGCTCACAGCAACCTCCAGCTCTTAGGCTTAGGTGATTCTCTTGCCTCAGCCTCCCGAGTACCTAAGACTATAGGTGCCCGCCGCAACACTCAGCTATTTTTTGCTTGCAGTTTGACCGGGGCCAGATTCGAACCCACCACTCTCTGTTTTTGGGTCCAGCGCCCTACTCACTGAGCCACAGGCACCGCCCTCATTTTGGTTTTAAGATTATTGTGGCCTAATAATTGGCAATGAAAAGCATAATCTGGCTCGGCGCCTATAGCTCAACCGGCTAAGGCGCCAGCCACGTACACCTAAGGTGGCGGGTTCGAATCCCCTACTTATGTTAAAAATTCTCTCTTTCTGGCCA
>NW_003852494.1:2912835-2915066 GCF_000181295.1 Otolemur garnettii
AAAAAAAAAAAAAAAAAGAAAGAAAAGCATAATCTACTTATCATAAAGTCTCTTAAATTTGAAATACCTGGGGCAAAAGGCTAAAGGAAGTCTTTTCCACATCATTTTTCTGCTGTTCCTCAAATCTCTTTACTAAATTTGATACAAATTCTTCTATTTCTTGATGATATTGCCTGTATGAGAGGACAAAATGGTCAGAACCCAGACAGAGTGAAACATTTAATAGATTGAAGTTATATACATTATTGTAAGATGTCATGTGTAAATTTTGTTGTCAGAGGTTTATCAAATCACTGACTCTTTGTAACATACAAGAAACCATTAAGGAAAGATAGACATTGTTGCTGAGTTAAAAAAAATGATTATAATGTAACATAATGTTTGGCATGATAGCTGCCAGTTGTACACAGAGTAAGTGGACTTTATTTGTAAATTTTATGTACTTAGCTCCCTTCCTACTCTCTCTTAGTCACCTATTTCTGCAACACAAAGACAGCCAATGTACTCAGTTGCTCCACATCCTCCTCCCAAAGACTCTATACGCATATAAGGAAACACAAATATGAAACTGAAAAAAGCAAAAGCAAAATGTAATGTAGGAAAAAATACTGAAGTCTATTTTCTCTAGCCCTCTAGGACAAGAACCAAGTTCATGAGAAATTCTGTATTGCCTGGGTCAGGTATCAAAGTAGCCCAAGTCTTGTTAGGCTGCAACTAGCCAGCCACAAGATCTCAAACACAACTTCCTTTTGACAGACTTGACAATCTTTCACTTCTCTGCTAGCTATGACATTCTAAGATTTCTGCAGGTGAATGGTACAGCAATCAGTCTATCATGAGCTAGAGTACACAGGAAATCTAAGGGAAGGAGGGATAAAAGGCAATGGTGCCAGAGCCTAGCTGTGCCCAGTTCTTATATGCTGCTGCATTCACCATCCAGCTGCCCCACCTCCAGAGCCTTGGGTTCCACTTCTACTAAGATAAAGCAGGTTATTTTTATTTATTTATTTATTTATTTATTTTGGCCAGGCCAGGTTTGAACCCGCCACCTCTGGTATATGGGACTGGCACTCTACTCTTTGAGCCATAAGTGCTGCCCGATAAAGCAGGTTATGAGCCTGTCACTATTCCCTCTTACCTTCTTGATCCTGGTCAGCACAGATGATAACAATATGATTAAGTAATTTGGGAAGGGCTTGGTGCCTGTAGCATAGTGGCTACAGTGCCAGCCACATACACCAAGGCTGGAGGGTTTGAACCTGACCCAGGCCAGCTAAACAACAATGACAACTACAATAAAAAATAGCGAGGCGAAATAGCCTGTAGTCCCAGCTACTTGGGAGGCAGAGGCAAGAGAATCACTTAAGCCCAATAGTTTGAGGTTCCTGTAAGCTATGACGCCACAGCACTCTACCAAGGGTGACATGGTGAAACTGTCTCAAAAAAAAAAAGTAACTTGGGAAGGCAACTCTCTGAAGTATCTATTCTTCAAATTCTCCTTCAGGTTCTGAGGAATAAGGTAAGTCCTCAAACCATTTCCGAATACTCTAGCAAGCACCATAGGAATGCAAAGACTCACCTTAAACCCAAGGATGCTGGATGGCTTACAAGAGCCTGGTGTTGCTATTAAAAATAATAATCATAGGCTGGACATAGTAGTTCATAACTGTAATCCTAGTATTCTGGGAGGGTGAGGCAGATGGGCTGCTTGAGCTCAGGAGCTCGAGACCAGCCTCAGCAGAAGTGAGACCCTGTCTCTACTAAAAATAGAGAAAAAATGAGCTGGGCATAGTAGTACACACCTGTCCTAGCTACTTTAGGAAGCTGAAGCAAGAGGATTGCTCAAGCCCATGAGTTTGAGTTTGTTGTGAGCTATGATGCCATGGCACTTTGCCCAGGGCAACAGAGACTCTGTCTTGAAAAAAAAATCACGTGGGTAGGCTTTCAAGATTGCCAAAAGGAAAACTCAGTTGCCTGATTTTAGGAGAGATGTGACATTGTGGTGGACACCTACAGTCCTAGCTACTTGGGAGGCTGAGGCAAGAGAATCACGCTTAAGCCCAAGAATTTGAAGTTGCTGTAAGCTGTGATGCCATGGCACTCTACCAAGGGCGACATAGTGGAACTCTGTCTCAAAAAACCAAACAAATAACAAAAAAAAAAACCCCAAAAGTGGCTCGGCGCCTATAGCTCAACCGGCTAAGGCGCCAGCCACGTACACCTAAGGTGGC
>NW_003852494.1:2917846-2933569 GCF_000181295.1 Otolemur garnettii
GCAGGCGCCTGTAGTCCCAGCTACTCGGGCGGCTGAGACAAGAGAATCGCTTAAGCCCAAGAGCTGGAGATTGCTGTGACCTGTGATACGACAGTACTCTACTGAGGGCAACAAAGTGAGAATCTGTGTCTTTAAAAAAAAAAAAAAAAAGACTTGTTTCAACTTTAGGTTTTAAAACTACATAATAGTTTTAAAAATCATATGCAACTGCATGGTCCTTGGTTGGAGTCCAGTTTGAACATCCAGCTATAAAAACACTCGGAGAAATTTGAATATGGAGTCAGAGAAGTGTTAAGGAAATCATGCCAGTCAGTAGGTGTGCTAATGCTGTTGTAGTTATACATAAGTTTTTATTCTTAAAAACACAGGTTTTCATGACCAGCCTGAGTAAACACAGCAAGACTCCAAATCTAAAAAAAAATTAGCAGTGCTGGGTAGCACCCGTGGCTCAAAGGAGTAGGGTGCTGGCCCCATATGCTGGAGTTCGCGGGTTCAAACCTAGCCTCAGCCAAAAACTGCAAAAAGAAAAAAAATTTGCAGTGCATGGTGGTATGTGTCTGCAGTCCAAGCTAGGGGGAAGGGTGAGGAAAGAGGATCAAGAGTCCCGGAGTTCTAGTGTATGGGGAGTTATGACTGTGCCACTGTATTCCATGGTCTTTTTCTGAGACAGGTCAGAAATATTTGGGGGAAGTTTGCCTGAGATTATTAGGTAACATAGTAAAAATATTGTTAAATTTGGGGGAAATCTGCCTATGAAATTATTAGGTAACATTGTAAAAATATTATTAAATCTAAGTGAGGAAGATAGAGGTAATAGTAATCATACTATTCTTTTTACCTTGTGTATATGTAAAACTTTTCTTAAACACACATAAACATCATTATAATGTTTCTTGATAAGAGGAGAAACTTCTGATTCTAACAGTCACAAAAATAAGGACTAAATCAAAAGACTTGAGGGCACAAACTTTAAGTAATTCTCTATCTCTCCTTCCTTGGTTTTTAGTAGAATACTTTATCAGTCTGATGATAAGGAGAGGACAATTTCTGAAAAATAATAACTTATTCTTTTTTGTAATACTGATTGCTACCTTGTTATAAACTGGCAAAGCGTATAATGCTGTAATCATTTCACTTAGATAATTACTATCATTTTTAAGATAAGTATTTAATATTTAAATGATCAACTCCATTAGAAAATGTGTAATTACTTAAATATCTTTAACATAAGAAAATTATGATTTTTATGAGGAATCCTAGTTACATTAATACATTTACTATCTAACCAAAAATGAATACAGATACACTAAGTGTGCTCACACAGAAGAAAGGTAGGGCATGGGAAAGTTATTTTGAAATATTTCTAAATTCTTAAATTTTCCTAGCACTCTGGGAGGCTTAGGAAGGTGGATTGCTTGCTCACAAGTTCAAGACAAACCTGAGCAAAAGTGAACCTCCTCTCCACTAAAAACAGAAAAAATTAGGCAAAAGGACTGTTTGAGCCCAAGAGTTGCAGGTTGCTGTGAGCTATGATGCCATAGCACTGATCAAGGGTGACAGCTTGAGAGTCTGTCTCAAAAAATAAATAAATAAATACATAAATAAATTCTTCTAAAATTTATAAACTTTTGGCTAGGTCCACTACTGTCATCCTAGCACTCTGGGTGGCTGAGGTGGGTGAACTGCTTGAGCTCAGATGTTCTCAAGGCCAGCCTGTGCAAGAGCAAGACCCCCATCTCTACTAAAAATAGAAAAACTGAGGCAAGAGAGTCACATGAGCCAAGAAGTTCAAGGCTGCTGTGACCTACAATGATTCCATGGCACTCTACCCAGGGTGACAGAGTGAGACTCTACACAAATACGTAAAATAAATAAATAAAATGTGTAAACTTTTAGTCACTAATACATGCCAATATATTCCAGCTAATAGCACATACAAAAATATACATATAAAACTACACTGTGGCACCCACAACTTACGAAAGCTTAAACTACTATTCTGTCAGATGCAGTGGCTCACGCCTGTAATCCTAGCACTCTGAGAGGCTGAAGTTTGTGGATTGCCTGAGCTCACAGGTTTGAGACCAGCCTGAGACAGAGTAAGACCTCATCTTTAAACACAGCCTGGGTGGGCATCTATAGTCCTAAGTGATTTGGGAGGCTGAGGAGAGAAAAATCACTTGAGCCCAAGAGTTTGAGGTTGCTGTAAACTATGATGCTACTGCACTCTACAGAGGGTGACAAAGTGAGACTCTGTCTCAAAAAAAAAAAAAAAAAAAAAAATCAGATATCCAGGCCAGGTGTGGTGAGTCAGGACTGTAATCCAACCATTCTGGAGGGCCAAGGCAGGTGGATTGCCTGAGCTCAGGAGTTTGAGACCAGCCTGAGCAAAAGCAAGACCCCTGTTTCCACTAAAAATAGAAAACTCAGCCAAGCACTGTGGCAGGATTGTCAGGTCCCACAGCCAGGACCCACAGGACCCTCCCCCATAGTCCAAGCTGTTCAGGAGGCTGAGGCAAAAGGATTACTTGAAACCAAGTGTTTGAGGTTGCTGTGATCTATGATGATATCATGGCATTCCACCCAGGGAAACAGAGTGAGACTCTGTCTCAAAAAAGGCTGGGCACCTGTAGGTCAGTGGTTAGGGCATTGGCCACATGTACTGGGCCTGGTGGGTTTGAACCCACTAAAATAAAATAAAAAAAACATAGCTGGGCATTATGGTCAGTGCCTATAGTCCCAGGTACTAGGGAAGCTGAGGCAAGAGAATCTCCTGAGCCCAAGAGTTTGAGGTTGTTGTGAGCTATGACACCTCAGTACTCTACTGAGAGTGACAAATTGAGACTCTCTCAAAAAAAACCAAACCAAAACAAAAAACCCCCAAATAATTAGAGTTAGTGATCTGTTAACTAAATTTATGATACCAGCATTTCATCTGTTAAAAAATCAGATGACCGGCTCAGCGCCTGTGGCTCAAGTGGCTAAGGCGCCAGCCACATACACCTAAGGTGGCGGGTTCGAATCCCTAGCCCGGGCCCACCAAACAACAATGATGGCTGCAACCAAAAAATGGCCGGGTGTTGTGGTGGGCGCCTGTAGTCCCAGCTACTTGGGAGGCTGAGGCAGGAGACTCGCTTGAGCTCAGGAGTTGGAGATTGCTATAAGCTGTGATGCCATGGCACTCTACCCAGGGGGATAGCTTGAGGCTGTCTCAAAAAAAAAAAATAAAAAAAAAATCAGATGACCAGCCAGCCTAAGGAAAAGCAAGACCCCATTTCTACTAAAAATAGAAAAGCTGAGGCAAAAGGATCTCTTGAGCCTAACAGTTGGAGGTTACTGTGAGCTATGATGCCACAGCTTGAGAATCTGTCTCAAAAAAAAAAAGGACCCTTACTCTGATCACTTCAGAGTATGTTGAACAAATAAAAGTGACACAAAAATCTTACATGCTTTTTACAAAGAAATTGTGATTAAATATTAATATCAGGATAAATAATAAGGGACAACTATGGTGCATTTTCAATATCTCATACCTTGGTCGAGTCAGAATGTTCAATTTTCTTTTAAGTTCTTGATGTTATTATTTGTTAAGAAACATTAGCCCTCATTAAACAGAATCACACAAATCATAAAATTCAACTACTACTATTCTTACTTTTGGTGTTAGCATGTTACAAATGTAAAAGACTCTTGAATGTTTTGAGGACGACACATTGAGCTACTGTTTTGTCACCAGGATAGGCACTTGGACCTAAAAATTACTATGGTTCTCAAGCCTGTAATCCTAGTACTCTGGAAGACTGAGGTGGGTGGATTGCTTGAGCTCAGGAGTTCCAGACCAGCCTGCACAAGAGTGAGACCCCATCTCTACTAAAAATAGTTTGTGGCAGGTACCTGTAGTCCCAGCTACTTGGGAGGCTGAGGCAAGAGAATCACTTAAGCCCAAGAGTTTGAGGTTGCTGTGAGCTGTGACGCCACAGCACTTTACCTCTTTTACCCAGTACCCTCTTTACCACTTTACCTCTTTGCAAAGTAAGAAAGGTTTTCATTCCTTTGAACATATATTTTAAGACACAATCCTGAAGTTCAAAAGAAACTACACTGAACCAAAAACATTATTCAAACAACAATACCCCTGTCAAAAGTTTCAACAGCCGGCTCGGGGCCTGTGGCTGAAGCAGCTAAGGCACCAGCCACATACACCTAAGGTGGCGGGTTCGAATCCCCAGCCCGGACCCGCCAAACAACAATGATGGCTGCAACCAAAAAATGGCCAGGCGTTGTGGCAGGCACCTGTAGTCCCAGCTACTTGGGAGGCTGAGGCAAGAGACTCGCTTGTGCCCAGGAGTTGGGAGGCTGCTGTGAGCGCGATGCCATGGCACTCTACCCAGGGGGATAGCCTGAGGTTCCGTCTCAAAAAAAAAAAAAAAAAAAAAAAGTTTCAACAGCCAATTAAGAAGATCTTCCATGCTGGGGTGGGTGTCTCATGCTTATAATCCTAGCACTCTGGGAGGCCAAGGTGAGCACATTGCTACGTTGCTTGAGCTCAGGAGTTTGAGACCAGCCTGAGCAAGAGACCCCATCTCTAAAAAAATATCTGGGCTTGGCAGTGGGCGTTTATAGTCCCAACTACTCAGGAAACTCTAGCTCAAAAAAAAAAAAAAAGAAAAAAGAAAATGCAGTATATGGGTGGCACCTGTGGCTCAAGGAGTAGCTTTGCCCCATATACCAGAGGTGGTGGGTTCAAATCTGGCTCTGGCCAAACTGCAATAAAAAAAAAAAATAGCCCATTGGTGGTGGGTGCCTGTAGGCCCAGCTACTTGGGAGGCTAAGGCAAGAGAATCGCTGAAGCCTAGGAGTTGGAGGTTGCTGTGAGCTATGACACCACTGCACTCTACAAAGGGCAACAAAATGAGACTTTATCTCAAAAAAAAAAAAAAATGAATCAAAGAATCTTAAGGCGGGACAAGAGGCTCACGCCTATAATCCTAGCACTTTGGGAGGCCGAGATGGGTGGATTACTTGAGCTCATGAGTTCCAGACCAGCCTGAGGAAGAGGGAGACCCCATCTCTACTAAAAATAGAAAAACTAAGACAATACAATCACTTGAGCCCAAGAGTTGGAGTTTGCTGTGAGCTATGATGCTGTAACACTTTACCCAGGGCAACAAGAGTGAGACTCTGTCTCAAGGGAAAAAAAAAAAAGGAGCTGCCACATACATCAGAGCTGGAGGGTTCGAATCTTGCTCAGGCCTGCCAAAGAATGACAACTACAACCAAAAAATAGCCAGGCACTATGGTAGGGGCCTGTAGTCCCAGCTACTTGGGAGGCTGAGGCAAGAGAATTGTTTAAGCCCAGGAGTTGGAGGTTGCTGTGAGCTATGATGCCACGGCAGTCTACCCAGGGCGGTAGCTTGAGGCTCTGTCTCAAAAAAAAAAATCTGAGAGGAGGCCAGGCACAGTGGCTCAAGCCTGTAATCCTAGCACTCTTGGAGAACAAGGAGGTGGACTGTCTGAGCCCAAGGATTTGAGACCAGCCTGAGCCAGAGGGAGACCCCATCTCTAAAAATAGCAAGGCAGTGTTGTTGCAGGGGGCCGGCAGTCCCAGCTACTCGGGAGGATGAGGCAAAAGAATCCCAAGAGCCCAAGGTTACTGTGAGCTATGATGCCATGGGAACTCTACCCAGGGTGACACAGTGAGACTTTGTCTCCAAAAAAACAGAATCTTAGAGGAAACCTATGAATGTTTATTTCACAATACTTTCAACTTTCTTCTATTTTGAAAATTTTCATTAACAAAATGTTGATGAAAAATCAACCTGTAAAAAAAAAATCAGACTTCAAAAACCTTAAAACCTTTTCAACCAAGCACTTTTAGAGCTCTTTACAGAGAAAAAGGAAAACTACCTAAGCCAAAATCAGCTGTACTTAGAGGATGCAAAAAAAATGTATACACATTTTGAGTGGCGCCTGTGGCTCAGTGAGTAGGGCGCCAGCCCCATATATCGAGGGTGGCGGGTTCAAAACTGACCCTGGCCAAATATACCTGGGCATCGTGTCAGGCACGTGTAGTCCGAGCTACTTTGGCGGCTGAGGAAAGAGAATTGCCTAAGTTCAGGAGCTGGAGGCTGCTGTGAGCTGTGATGCAACAGTACTCTACCAAGGGTGACCAAGTAAGACTCTGTCTCCAAAAAAAAATGCATACACGTTTTAAGAAAGGAAAAAACTGTATTAAAATTGTAATACTCAGGCCGGGCACAGTGGCTCACACCTTTAATCCTAGCACTCGGGAGGCCAGGGCAGGTGGATTGCCTCAGCTTACAGGTTGAAGACCCAGATTGAGCCAGAGCAAGACCTTGTCTCTAAAAATAGCTCAGCACTATGGCTGGCGCCTGTAGTCCAGCTACTTGGGAGGCTAAGGCAAGAGAATCGCTGGAGTTCAAGAGTTGGAGGTTGGCTTGGTGCCTGTGGCTCAAGTGGCTAAGGAACCAGCCACATACACCTAAGGTGGTGGGTTCGAATTCAGCCCGGCCCACCAAACAACAATCACGGCTGCAACCAAAAAATAGCCGGGTGTTGTGGCGGGTGCCTGTGGTCCCAGCTACTCGGGAAGCTGAGGCAGGAGACTTGTTGAGCTCAAGAGTTGGAAGTTGCTGTGAGCTGTGATGCCACAGCACTCTACCCCAGGGTGACAGCTTGAGGTTCTGTCTAAAAAAAAAAAACAGTTGGAGGTTGCTGTGAGCTATAAAGCCTGGAATACTCTACTGAAGGCAACAAAATGAGACTTTGTCTCAAAAATAAAAAAAGAAAATTGTAATACTCAATATACACCAATTACAACAGATGAATTTACAAAAGTCATGTCGAGCAACTCTTGTTATTGTAGATGTCAAACGTGACTTGCATGAAAAATATAATAGTTTTCTATTATAGTTTCTTTTCTTAAAATGTGTATACATTTTTTTTTGAGGCACCCTCTTTATAGTTTTAAAAACACTAGGAGTGTAAATAAACATACCAGCAAATCCATAAAAAATCTGTAATCATGTAACTCAAGCCAAACAGAAACTTATTTGGCGCGTTTTCCCCAAAGGGTTGCAATGTATCTTCACCACAGACGCTAGTCTAAAATTAATCCCCAAATTTAATCAAGCTGTTAATCACTTCTCTTTGCATGCCACGAGTCCTTTAGGCCCCCAACTCTGCATCCTAGGACAAGATCTTTCCCTGTCATAAAAAGTGACCCAAGGTCTATGTATCAGTATCTTCTAACCTACAACACGACAGCATTAACCTGCGTTTGGTTGCAAAATACGAAATCGGATCATGACCTCAAGAGAGGAAGATAAGTGGTTGCCTGTCTACACTCTAACAGTTGAGGAGTCTACAATAACCCGAAGAAACCGCACCCGGTTGGCGGGTAAGAGGAGCGGGTCTAGTCAGGAGACTAATTCCCGCAAGGGAAAACGTTTGCGCTGAGGCCCCAACACAGCTTGCGCAACCGGAGCCCTCCATTCTTAGCCCGCCAGTGGTACGCGAGAAATTACTTCGAATTCTTGCCCTCTTGGAATTTCCACCCGCGCCTTGGCGGGGCGCTGCCCCGACCCCACGCGGAGATGACAGGACCCGGAGGACAGGAAGGATATTCTCGGCGCGGAGCCGCTCGATGGTCTCCTCGCACTGCCGAAGGCGCTCCCGCAGCTCCGCGTCGCCGACCCCATTCTCGTCCTCTTCGTCACCGTCGTCGTCCTTGAACCGAGTGTGAATCGGCTTTAGAATCGACTCCTCCGGGTGGTCAAACGCCTCAAACAGCTCCAGGTCGCCAAAATCCACCTCCGCCGCCATTTTGGGCTGGGGAAAAGATTAGGGAAGAGGCGGAGCCGGCTACCGGGCAGGGGGCGAAGGTTGTGGGGTGGCACAGCTCTCGAGGGCTCGGGCCACGCTAATCCACCCTGGAGCGTTTTTTCTAGACGTAGGCCGCGGAAGCTGCACAGGAGGCGGGGCCGGTCCCGAGAGACTATAATTCCCAGAACGCACCGGCGTCTCGCAAACCCACTTCCGAGATTGCTCGGGAGAATGGCATGCTGGGACGGGTGGTTTCCAAGAGACTTTTAACGCATTGTTTGCATTGCACACTGGGATTGGTCCTTTTTGTAAACGTGAAGAAAGGCTATCTCAGAACGCGTTAAAACAATATGGATTGTCCCTGTTAGTCAAGTAAAACTGAAAAAAATCAGAGGATGACGCATGTCTCATCATAGATTCTGGTGTGCCTGCTTAATAACAAGAAAATAAGGAACTCGGGTAATGCCACAGATGATGTTTGTGATGTTAAACCAGCTGCTTTAAGTTTATCGGGTTTGGATCTCTTTTATGTAAATGAGTTAGATTCTGCTATTTTAGATTTGTCTGTTGAGGCTTTCTGTGTCTTCTCTCCTTTAATCACGCGTTCATTCAGTCACAGTTATTTATATTTTACCTGTGTGCCAGGCATTTGTCTAGGGTCTGAAGATGCAAGAGCAGTAAGCAACACAGAGAAATTCCTGCTCTCGTGAAACCTATAGTCCACAAGAAACAACAAAAAATCCCGCATTATAAATGTTTCTGCTTTTGGATCCAACTGGGTATTAATGGGCATTCACAGAGAAATGTGGAAAACATAGGAAGCAATGAATGTGTAATAAAGATGAACTGAAATATGATTAGGTAGGCAAAGTTACTTGTGAAAATGTGACAGATGAAGTAAAGAGCATTCTAATCTGGAGAAAATACATGCTGAATGAAAGGCAGAGTGGAGCAAGATGAGGCTAGAACATTAGGCTAGTACTCACAGAACCTGAAGGGATTTTCTCCATCCCACAACATTCAGAAGTGATTTAAACATTTTGAACAGGTGGTGTGTTTGTGACTAGCAAATTTTCATTATGATAAAATGGTCCTGATTGCAGGGTAGAGGAAAAAAAGGAGGTAGAGCAAGAGTAAAATTCTTTGAATCTAGTAGATAGATTTTTTTTGTAGTGCTGTAGTTAAATGGACAAATTGGTAACTAGCTTGTGAGTTTCAGCCATTCACAGCCAGCCAATTCCAAATAACTCAGACACCGAGTCATAGCCAATCAGGTGATTTCTTTTCTTTCTTATTATTTTTTTTTTCTTCTGTGTTTATAAAAGTTCACTGCAAATGCTGATGGATGGGGCTCTCTGAACCTTTTCTTTTTCTTGTTTTTTTTTTTTTTTTAAGAGACAAGAGTCTCATTTGTCGCCCTTGGTAGAGTGCTGTGGTGTCACAGCTCACAGCAACCTCCAACTCCTGGTCTTAGGCGATTCTCTTGCCTCAGCCTCCCGAGTAGCTAGGACTACAGGTACCTGCACAATGCCTGGCTATTTTTTTGGTTGCAGTTTGGCCGGGGCTGGGTTTGAACCTGCCACCCTTGGTGTATGGGGCCGGTTCCCTACCCACTGAGCCGCCAGGTGCTGCCTCTCTGAACCTTTTCTGGTTCTGAGTAAACATTTTTTGCTCAAATAAACTCTAAATTAAAAAAATAAAAAAGAAATGCTATTAATAGCTTGGATTAGGATAGTGGCAATAGTAGTAGAATTAAATATTTAGGAACAGACCATATTTAAAAGATACTAGGTCATTAAATATAAAAAAGATTATAAAATTAAAGCAATGTATTTCATTAAGTAAATGAGAGGAAGGGGGTATGTTTACTAGGATTCTGGCTTAAGAATTCTAATAAATGAATAAATGGTCATTTGAGATAGAGAACATTGGATGAGGACCCAGTTTGGGAGCAAAGAGGAAGTTCCATTTTGGTTGTGTGGTACTTTATGGCACTTTTATCCTTATGGGCAATAAAGCAGTAACTAGACTGGTGGAAGATGTTTTTGAAGCATTTTGGTTAGAATCACTGCTATATTGAAGAAAATATTTTAGGCCCCAGTGGAAGTGTTTGTTAGGCAACTGTATATTTGGGTCAATCTCAGAAAAAAGGTTATGAACTTAAAGTCAACATTTGGTGACCCAAGTTTTTATGGAAAGTAATCAAAACTGTGATAAGAGATTACATGATGAAGAATACAGGATGTGAAGAAAGGCTAGGACTATGTCTTGAGAAACTGAAAGGGCTCAGTTGAGAAGAATGAGAAAACTAGAATGGGAGAACTGGGATAATTGAAGTTGTAATTCTTGGCTTGGTTTATGTAGCTCAGGGCCACATACACCGGGGGCTGGCAGGATCTAGGCCTGCTAAAAACAACAATGACAACTACAACAACAACAAAAAATAGCCAGGCATTGTGGTGGGCGCCTGTAGTTTCAGCTATTTGGAAGGATGAGGCAAGAGAATTGCTTAAGCCCAAGAGTTTGAGGTTGCTGTGACCTATGATGCCACAGCACTCTACCAAAGGTGACAAAGTGAGAATTTGTCTTGAAAAATATATATATATTTAAAACGTAATTTCTGGCTGGGTGCCTGTAGCTCAAGCAGCTAAGGTGCCAGCCACGTACACCAGAGCTGGTGGGTTGGAATCTGGCCAGGGCCTGCCAAACAATGACAACTACAACCAAAAAATAGGCAGGCATTGTGGCAGGCGCCTGTGGTCCCAGCTATTTGGGAGGCTGAGGCAGGAGAATTGCTTAAGTCTAGGAGTTGGAGGTTGCTGTGAGCTGTCACGCAACAGCACTCTACCCAGGGCAACAGCTCAAGGCTCTGTCTCAAAAAACAAAAAACCCGAAATAGAAAACTTTATTTCTGCTACCATTTACTTCTACCAATTGGCTTCTTAAATAGTATCTAAGTTTCCTAAGCTAACTGCAATCCAAATCCACCATTACCCCATCTAGAAACCTATTGAATGTCATCACTTAATTTGCCCTTTCAGCACCTACACACAACTACAAAGTCCTATTCTACCTCAAATTGCCCTCAAAGCCAACAATTCTCCCACTGCTGAGTTTATATATAATCTTACCTTAAATAATAGTATGAATTTCTAGTCTCATTTTCCAGCCTTGCAGGAAAGTCTATTATTTATTTTTTTATTGAGATAAAAGGGCTGGAGTACAGTGGGGGATCCCAGTTCACTATATCCTCAAACTCCTGGGCTCAAGCAATCCTGCCTCACCTTCCTGAGAAGCTGAGACTTTAAGAATGTACCACCATGCCTGGTTTTTTATTTATTTTTATTTTTTGAGGCACAGTCTCTGTTGCCCTTGGTAGAGTGCGTGGTATCACAGCTTAGAGTAACCTCACACTCTTGGGCTGAAGGGATTCTTTTGCCTCAGCCTTCCCAGTAGCTGGGACTACAGACGCCTGCCACAACACACACAGACACAGACACACAGACACAGACACACAGACACACAGACACACACACATTTTTTTTTTGGCCAGGGCTGGGTTGGAACCCGCAATTTCCAGCATATGGGCCCAGCACCCTACCCTTTTGAACCACAGGCACTGCCCAACACATGACTATTTTTAGAGACAGGGACAGGGTCTCACTCTGTCTCAGGCTGGTCTTGAACCTTTAAGCTCAGGCAATCCACCCCCTTGGCCTCCCAGGGTGCTAGGATAATGCCTGGCTTTTTAATTTTTCTGCTATGTTTGGGCTCCCAAAGGGCTGAAATACCTCCCCGACAGCAACTTATGCCCCTGTCTCTCACAAAATTGAATACCTCAAACATCCATCATGAAGCACAAGGCTTTGAAACTTAAAGCACAATAACCTCAGAGAAGGGCGGCGCCTGTGGCTCAGTGAGTAGGGTGCTGGCCGCATATACTGAGGATGGCGGGTGGGTTCGAACCTGGCTCTTGCCAAACTGCAACAAAAAAATAGCCGGGCGTTGTGGCAGGCGCCTGTAATCCCAGCTACTTGGGAGGCTGAGGCAAAAAGAATTGCCTAAGCCCAGGAGCTGCAGGTTGGTGAGCTGTGACACCACTACACTCTACAGAGGGTGACAAAGTGAGATTTTGTTTCCAAAAAGGAAAAAGTACGTTAAGAATGCAAAATGTCTAACCAGTTGGATGAAAGTATTTCAGGTTGTATATAGAAACAGCACTCTGTACCCCATGATAGTATTAATGTACACAGCTATGACTTAGTAAGAAAAAAAACTGATCCAAAAAGTAAAATAAAAAAAAGATTGCAAAATGTCTGGCTATGAGTGGTGGCTCATACCAGTAATCCTAGCCCTCTGGGAGGCAAGGTTCCAAGCTCATGAGTTTGAGACTAGCCTGAGCAAGTGAGACCCCTCCACCAAAAAAATAGAAAAACTGAGCCAAGAGGATCGCTTGAGTGCAAGAGTTGGAGGCTGTCGTGAGCTATGACCCATGGCACTCTACCCACTATGACAGTGTAAGACTGTCTCAAAAATATTATCTATTCAAATTGTTGTTAACGTTTGCACAAATAAAATTACACTTGACTTTTAAACACGGTGTGTGTGTGTGGGGGAGCTTGGTGCTGACTCCTATACAAAATTCCACTTGTAACTTTTGACTCCCCAAATACTTTACTAATAGCTTACTGTTGACTGGAAGCCGTACCACTAACATGGTTAACACGTTTTGTATGTTGTAATATAGATCATATTCTTAGAATAACCTAAGCTAGAGTATCAAAATCTAATTAAGAGAAAATATAGTTAATATTCATGAAGTGTAAGTGGAAGTCTTCATCCTCTAGTTAATTTTCACAGAATGAGGAAGAGGAGGGGTTGATCTTGCTCTCAGGTGACACAAGACCATGAAGTGGAAGGGGAGGCTAAGGTGTTAACTTTTATTTAAAAAATTCCACAGGTAATGGGCGCAAGCCCCATATACTGAGGGTGGTGGGTTCAAACCTGGCTCAAGACAAACTGCAGCAAAAAACAGCCAGGCATTTGGCAAGGCACCTATAGTCCCAGCTATTACTTGGGAGGTTGAGGCAAGAGAATAGCCTAAGCCCAGGAGTTGGAAATGGTGGGTCAACTATCATTTCACTTTTTAACTATTCATATTCAGCTACTAAAACTTTTTAAAATCACTGATAAATACATTTTATTTTAGTGGTCACTGCTGCTTTATATGAAAAATGGACAGACCATACCATTATGCATGGCTAACTCCTAAAACACTGTAGAAGTTTTTGTATCTACATTGCCTTATGTAAGGCCACAAATATATACATATTTTGGCTGGGGCTGGGTTCAAACCCACCATCTCCAGCATATGGGAACGGCGCCCTACCATTTTGAGCCACAGGCGCCACCCAAAGGCCACAAATATTTTTAATGGAATTTGGAAGGCAGAGCTTAACTGAGACCACAAATTAAAAGACCCATGTGTCATTTCCTCATATCTTTTTTTTTCATCATTGTTGTTTCATTTTATGTTTTTTTTTTCATTTCTTCATATCTTGGCTTTGCCACTTAAACACAGTGAAAAATCATTTCTCTATAGAATTACCGTGCTGGGCTCTGCTTGTAGCTCAGCAGCTAGGGCCCCAGCCACATACACCGGAGCAGGCAGGTTCGAACCCAGCCTGGGCCTGCCAAACAACTGCAACCAAAAAATAGCCAGGCATTGTGGTGGGCACCTGCTACCTGGGAGGCTGAGGCAAGACTGCCATGGCACTCTACGGAGGGCCAACATAGTGAGACTTGAAAAAAAAAAATTACTGTGCTCGAGGAAGATGTAAAGGTTCACCAAAATACAATCTTATAATCCAATCACATGATCTTCACAAATGACAAAAGCATACCTGTATACTCATATTTAAAGGGTATAATCTTATTTCTATAAACTCTATTCTCTTGTACTGTGTTTCCACACTGTTTCCCAAAGTGCTTTTCTAAGCAGTTAAACATTATCAAAGCAACTTATCTATAAATTTTGTAGTTTCATCCCAGATCATGCCCTATTCAGTTTCATGGCAAAGCAGTTTTCTAATGTTTTAGTATTTTAGTAGTTTACGCTGGAGAAGATTTCAGAGGGATAATGAGCAAAGGGCATACAAAGAACTTGTTATAAGGCACTTTATTAAAATAAAAGTGCTTACATCCCTTTAATGTGTTTATCAATTTCCTGAATAACATAAGGAATATTTAACAAATACTGTACACCAATTCTGTCCCTTGTAATAGTAGGAAAACAGTATTATTTTAGTAAGTTTGTCTGATCCTCCCACCTTCCTTTTACATTTTTGCTCACCATGGTACTGCCTACAGCATAGTTAACTGGTCCTAAAAAAGAAGGGTGGGGAAATTTTTAGCCAGTGTTTTCTGATACCAACTGTAAAATGCTGCAGAAACCAAAAAAAAAAAAAAAAAAAAATTCAAACAAGAATTCCAGGTAACTTAAATTAACACCAGTTTTGAGAAAACCATTTTTATTATCATCACCACCCAGCTTATTTGTGCTGGATTATGTACCAAATGGCCAGATCTTCTAAAGAACATCTACATAACATTTCTTTCATGTTTCAAGAGATGAAA
Organism: Otolemur garnettii; assembly: GCF_000181295.1. Classification (NCBI taxonomy): domain Eukaryota; kingdom Metazoa; phylum Chordata; class Mammalia; order Primates; family Galagidae; genus Otolemur; species Otolemur garnettii. The sequence goes on from NW_003852494.1 coordinate 2,932,328, forward strand.
ATAACTGTACAAGGTTAAGTACAAAAGTACACAAGACAGTGGACACGAAAAAATTCATGTATGAGATTTTATCCCACCTGCAGCTGTTAGATATTTGAAAAGTAGAATTTATGAACTAAAAAATATTGTCCTTCTATAGTCCTGTCAAGTTTAATGGAAGTGGGTTTAACCTGATTACAACACTAACACCAGTATCACTGATCTGATATTTACAAAAAAATCGTATTTTTCAATAAATTAAAGTCAATGCAACACCCATGCAAGCTAGAATGCTAGCTGTTTGGTGAACAAGGACTTGACATCAGAACAAGGAGTCTATAATCCCAAACTTTACATGTGTCATCTTTTTTGTTCAAACTGTATCCATTCCTCGCATTGATGATGTGAAACCCAAACCCATTCCTCTTTGTGTGTGGGTTTGTGATCTTGCCATTTCATACTGAGCATCTAGATTTCTAAATACTTCTTCCTGTTGTTTCAAAGTCTTGTAACTGTCTTCATCGACTGAGCTACATCCAGCTTCATCTTCACTCTAAATATCAAACAAAAAATACGGTACCATTAAATCCTATTTTCAAGATATAAATTTGACCCAAATTACCTTCTATTCATTCATTAAACACCTCCAGAGGGCAAGGCAGTCTTTTCTAGTGGAATACAGTAGGATGCAACATAAAAGTAACTTTAGCTTAGAGCAGTAGTTCTCTACCTGTGGGTAGCAACCCCTTTTTAACAATGTAAATACATTGTGGCATTAGGAAGGTTGAGAACCACTGTTTTAGAGGGATTGCAAAAACCACATAATATGTGGAACTTGACTGGGGTTGGGGGGCTCATGCCAGCACTTTGGAAAGCAAAGATAGTGGAGAACAACTCTGAAGATGGCATCTGAGTAGGGGCTAATAGCAAATGCAAAGTTCCTCTGGTATGCTCCAGAAATAGCCAGCTTAGTGGAGTTTAGTTTAAGCCAAATACTTATTTCCTCAACAAAAATTCAATTGCCTAAGTAATAACCAACTCTATTTTATTTATACATTTATTTGTCATATTTAAATTTAATCCTGCATCTATATAAAGTTTGATAAAAACATAATCTTCTACAACCAAACCCCCCCCCCAAAAAAAACTTTTTAAAGAAAGGCATGTACAATTAATCCTAAGAAAGAAGTATTTTTTTCCTGCAAATTCATTAATTCCTTTTTAAAATTCCACCCCCCCCCTTTCTGGGAGTTTTTTTTTTTT
>NW_003852494.1:2934870-2943798 GCF_000181295.1 Otolemur garnettii
TTCGAACCCGCCACCTTAGGTGTATGTGGCTGGCGCCTTAACCGCTTGAGCCACAGGCGCCGAGCCGTAAGATTGGTTTTCATTGAAAGCTAAACTCAAGAAGTGTATATTTTATTTTAGTATTAAATAATTGCAGGCTCTCAGAAGCAAGTAAGACCAAACTAATCTTTTCCAATGCGAATATTTTTCTGAGCAATTACTAATGAGGAATTAAATGATAAAAGATGGGAACAAGAGAACTTACCCCTTCTTTCTTGCCTTGCCAAAGCATTTTTCTTTTTTTCTCTTGCTCAGCAAATTTCATTGGATTCACAGCAGCTGGGTTATAATAGCTAGGTACAGCTATTCCAGTCTCTGCCAAAGCTTTAGCTTGCAGGGCTGCCATTTGAGCAGCCATAGCTATCTGAGGTGTTACTTGTGTTCCTGATGCCAATAGGGCAGCAACATTTAGAACAGAACCTCCAGTAGCGGCAGCTGCTAAAGAGAATATAAGTATAAATTTCAAGACAAACAAACTCCTTCTAATTTACATTAGTACATTATTTATACGTAAGTTAACAATGTGCAAAAAGACCAAATTATTTTCACTAAAGATAGCTTATAGTCATAATACTACAGATCATAGCTTCGCCCCATTGGCTCCTCAGCCAAGCACATACACTGAATGTCTGAACCTGTGTACATTAAGCTTATAAATAACATTTTGGCAAACAGAGTGCTCATCAGTGGGCATACTTCTGTAAACATCCCTAACATATGAAGATGTTTCTAAGGATAAAGAGAATTTTGAATACAGTAAGAAGATAGTAAGAAAAGTATGATTTCAGTGGAAAGAAACTACAGTGCTTATAGTTTTCATAGACATCTCATTTGACACACACAAAAACATTAAGAAATATTAAACAGGCATTATGCACAGATAACAGACACTAAGGCCAGATCCTATAAAGGTTAGGTACTAGGCTTTGTATTTCCATTGTGATTGAGTCGGTCCTCCAAAAACAGACTTTTCTAATTACAAATTTTTGTTAGTCCAGAATATATAACTTTAGAAAATTCTTTAATTACCTACATGCGTCCAATTATAGTTTTGCTATAATTATGTATATGAAACAAAAATGGCAGTAAAAATTTGGAGTGTTAAAAAAAAAAAACAAAAACCCAGTACATGTGAAAAATAAAAAAACTTCCCAGACTAAATTTCATATGGAATCAACAGTAAGCTCTCCTAACCTTCAACCATCCATAGACAATGTTTTTGTGTTGTTTAAAAAACTTGACTTACTGTGGGCGATGCCTATGGCTCAGTGAGTAGGGCATTGACCCCATATACCGAGGGTGGCAGGTTCAAACCCAGTCCTGGCCAAACTACAACAAAAATAGTCAGGTGTTGTGGTGGGTGCTTGTAGTCCCAGCTACTCCGGAGGTTGAGGCAAGAGAATAGCCTAAGCCCAGGAGTTGGAGGTTGCTGTGAGCTGTGATGCCACAGCACTCTATCAAGAGCAATAAAGTGAGACTCTGTCTCTAAAAAACAAACAAACAAAAAAACCCTTGACTTATTGCAAGAGTGAGAAATAGAGAATAGTATATATTTGAGATCAGTTCACTTCAATAACCTGTATTCCCCAGATCATAACTAAAAGATACTTGCAGGAATGATTACATGAACAGGTATGAAAACAGTCACTATTCACTTATCAAAAAATCATCTGCCCAGACTAAGTCAGAAATATATAAAGAAATACATGAAATGAGAAAACAGTCAAAGTAAAATTTTTTCAGTGTACTGACAGGTAGTAGAGGTAGGGATCATAGGTGTTTTATTTTCAATTACTTTTCTGTGTTTTTCAAATTTTCTACAGAGAACATGCCATAGTTCCATAATAAAAAAAAATTACCTGCAGCAATTTCTTGTTGTTTTTGTTTTTCAACCATTTCCTTCTCTCGTTGTTCTTGTAATTTCTTTGCTCTTTCCAACCTGAAAGGATAATTAAAATACCTTTAAAATAACTTAGCATAAAACTATTATGCATCTTTACACCTCTGTAAACATGTAAAGTGATATTTTACACAGCATTTTAAATTAATGTTTAACACCCCTTCCTCAACTGGTATTTGTATGCAGAGAAAAAGCAATCATTCTTAAGATGGGTCACAGTAAAAAAGTTTAATAGTGGCTTTAAACATTTTTGAATTGAGTACTCAAAAACTGGAACTGGTATGTCTTTTATATGCAGTTCCCACAAAAATGAATGATAAATTAAAAATTATTCAAATCTTTACCAGTGCTGGTTGTAAGAATTAAAAATAAAATCTTACAAATAACTATTGTAAACTAAGTATATTTCAGGGCATGTTAAGTAGTAAATGTAAGTTTATAGAAGTACCTAAATCAGCGGTTCTCAACCTGTGGGTTGCGACCCACAGGAACTGTATTAAAAGGCTGTGGCATTCGGAAAGTTGAGAACCACTGACCTAAATGGTTGTTGGGGAAGAATGAGCCATGAGCCCAATCAAAACATCCAGATAATGTTTGTTAAGTGTGAACAGATTTTATTATAGGCTCCAGCTTAGTAAAAATCAAAAAGCCAAAAATGAAAGGGCAAACTGTCATTCTCTGTAACTCAATAAAATGGAAGGAAACACCCTCTTAATTGGGAACATGATACAACTTCATTCCCCCCCAAATTAAAAACAAATACTAAATTTACTAATGAAAATGCATTATCAATGCATTGTCAGGCCTGCTTTTCCTATATAGTAAATAATATATAATAATATATCTTCATAGTGAGTTCTTGAAAGATAGATTCCTTTTCATAAAAAATATTACTTGATTTGCCAATTATAAGCGAAATGCTACCCACTCTCATTTGGTATAAAGGGATAAGGATTCCAGAAAAGGGGGGTTTTTTTGGATAAAAGAAAACCATGGATAAAATACAGTGGAAGTAAATTGGGAGTTGCTGAAATTTACATATAGGGAATTTAACCACTTACGATCTTATTCCCTCTTATTGAGCACATATGCAAGAAAGATGTAGTATAGACTTGATTTTTTGTCCTTGAGAATAAAACCGTTTCAAAGCAGCCACAGAATAATCAGTATTCTAAAATTAGAGGACTTCATGTAAACTTTTCGCCTGAAAGTTCCCCAGTAGTATGTTTGTATCAATAAAAGTTTCCAATGCTAGTAACAGCTTCACTTTATAAAATCCAAAATCTAAAACAGAATAAAAGTATAGTATACAAGTAAATAAGAGTAAACTTTAGGGCTTTAAAAACACCTGTTGGATTTTATGGTAAATTATTTCCTAATTCTGTTGATTTTAGTTCCAGAAAGAAAATACCAGTGAAAACTATTGGATTCATTAAAATGGCCACTGCAGGTTTGAAATTAACACCATTCACTACGGTGAACGGGATGAAGAAGGGGTGAGCTCACACCTTTGCTGCTGCTGTTCAGCTGGAGTTTCTGCCAGGCTGGGTTCACAGGGCAGCAGCACATCAGGTTACATTGTGATAACTGTATTTTTATAATAAAAAAAAAATACAAACTCAATTTCGTAAAGAAAAAAAGTTAAAATCCCAAGAAGTCTATTTTTCAGAACATGGGAAAACCTGCAAACAAGTGCTTAGATTTTATTTTACTTCTTGCCTCTCTGTATGAGGCCATTCGTTGAATAGTTTGCAGATTTCAATCAGACAGCCCTGCTGCGTGGTTCCACAATTATTTGTCTTTGAAATAGTAGAAGAGTTATCAGAAATCAAAGTTTACAAGAACAAGTAAATTGGTTTATAATGTGTATCTTATTTGGTACCTTCAAAATAAGAAAACTATCAACAGAATTCTTATTATTTTCTTGATGGAGAAAATAAAAAAGGCAAAGCCATATTAGAGGCAAAATTAATAGTTCTTGAACCAGATTTATGACTCAAAATATTATTGGTAGTCTAAATTTCTTAAGAAAAATGAATCATTTAATTTTAAAGAAAAAAAGGGATACTGTTGGAGAAATCTCAATCTTTCTAGTTGTACAAACATTCAAGAAGAGAATTAACAAAGTACTTACATAGTTCTAGATCACGAAGGTGCCACAATATTTATAATTAAAGTATTCCAAGTATCCGTGGCTAAAGAAATTCATTTTATCTAAACAATTTAGCATCTACTTAAAGTTGAAAAGGGAAAAATGAGTAAGAAGTTTACGTACCTCCTAGCTAAAGCTTCCTGTGCATCCATTGCTGTGTTTCTGCCTCTGAACGGAGGTGGGCTAGGAGTCCGGCTTAAACTTCTGCTAAATCTTCTTGGTTTTTCAATTCTCTTCTTTCTATCTCTGCAGTAAATCACAATTTACACGTCAATTACTTGAGAACCACCATAGTCAAGACTCTCTCTATATCAACAACCTCCTTAAGCTAACTTAATTTTCATAGACTGGACATATACTACATGGACCAGTGGCAGGCCTGGTTCCTTATGTTGACCACTTTGTTAGTCTCTTGGGTGGTTAACTTACAGAGGTTCTACTGTATGTACACATAATTCAACAAAAATCTGTATGATACAAAAACATGCGTTTTGAACCCTTTCCTTCCTTTTTGCCTTTTCTGTACATCTTATGTAGTTGTAAGTTTTTTTAAAAGTTGATTTAACAGGGCCAGGCACAGTGGCTCATGCCTGTAATCCCAGCACTCTGGGAGGCCAGGGCAGGTGGTTCGCCTGAGCTCAGGAGTTCAAGACCAGCCTGACAATGAGTGAGACCCTGTCTCTAAAAATAGCCAGGTGTTGTGGTGGCTGCCTGTAGTCTTAGCTACTTGGGGGAGGCTAAGGCAAGAGGATTGCTTGAGCCGAAGCGTTTGAGGTTGCTGTGAGCTATGACACCACAGCATTCTACCAAGTGCAATAAAGTGAGACTCTGTCTCGTAAAAAAAGTTGACTTTAACAACTTGTTAAAAGCTGGACACACTAAAAATAAAATTAGCTTTGTATATGAGTCATTTTATACTCCTGTAGGTCAGTATATCCACAATAGGGACTGACAAGTCAAATGTTCCTACTATTTTAATTTATAATAAATAAATTTGTAAATACTTTCAAAAGCACAAAGTGACTGAAATTACTACTAAAAGATTAATGGTCAGGCACAGTGGCTCACGCCTGGAATCCTAATACTTTGAAAGGCCCAGGCAAAAGAATTCCTGAGGCCAGGAATTCAAGACCAGCCTGAATACAGCTCTACTTTTTTTCTAGTAAAAAGAAGAGTTTTGGGGGGATAAAAATAGAAAAATCAGCTTGGCATTGTGGCATGTACCTAAAGTCTTAATTTCTCCAGACACTAAATCAGGAGAATTGCTTGAGCCTGGGTACAATGAGCTATGATAACACCACCGCACGCCAGCCTGGACAACAGAGCAAAACTCTGTCTAAAAAAGAAAAAAACAAGGGGAGAAGGGCGCGTGGTGGCTCACTGGTATAATCCCAGCACTCTGGGAGGCCAACTTGGTGGACTGCTTGAGCTCAGGAGACCAGTCTGAGCCAAAAGCAAGACACTGTCTCTACTAAAAATAGAAAAAGTAACCGGGTGTTGCAGTGGGCACTTAGAGTCCCATCTATTTACATCTACTTTAGGCTGAGACAGGGAGGACCGCTTGAACCCAGGATTTGAGATTGCTGTGAGGTTAGCATTTGCCACAGAACTCTAGCCGGTGCAACAGAGACTCTCTTACCAAAAACATAAAGAAGACCCTAACAAAACCCAAACTAGCCCAGAACAGTCTGATCAAAATAAAGGTTATCAGTTACATAGCTAGAAATATCACAGTGACCAGAATTGCCCCCCCAAATTATAAATTAACCATGGCCTCATTTATCCTTAGCTTTAATAAATTTCATTAATTAGGTTCAAGTTAAATTTCTGTAAGATAAAAGCACTGACTAAAAACGAATTTATTAAAGATCAAACAAGTGATAAACCACAAAAAGTTTTTTTTTTTTTTGGAGACAGAGCTTCAAGCTGTCCCCGTGGGTAGAGTGCCGTGGCATCACAGCTCACAGAAACCTCCAACTCCTGGGCTCAAGCGAGTCTCCTGCCTCTGCCTCCCAAGTAGCTGGGACCACAGACGCTCGCCACAACGCCTGGCTATTTTTTTTTTTTTGGTTGTAGCCATTATCGTTGTTTGGTGGGCCCGGGCTGGATTTGAACCCACCACCTTAGGTGTATGTGGCTGGCGCCTTAGCCACTTGAGCCACAGGCACCGAGCCCAAAAACAGTTTTTAAATAAGTGTATGGTGTTTCCCCAAAAATAAGCCCTACCCCGATAACAAGACCTAGTGATGGGCTTAGATACATTGCATAGCCATGCTATGCAGTTCCGCGTGGAGTGGTAAGGAAGACTGGAATACCTTTTATCTGCCACAGCTCCTTTCTCCTAGCCATTCGCACTTGCGCGGGTGCGCGTGTGGTAACCACGGTTGCAGGCATCCTATTGTGCACGTGTTAATGGCTAGGGGAAAGGAGTTCATGTATCACTAGCTCCAGCCCCACCAGCAATGTCAGCTCCCCCAGTCAGGTTCCAGAAGATGACTTAACTGTATTTGAATAAATGCAAACTGCTGTATTATACTAAATCAAAATAACACATCCCCTGAAAATAAGCCCTACTGAGTCTTCTTGAGAAAAAAAAAAAGTAAGACAATGTCTTATTTTCGGGGAAAGACGGTAAGATAAGTGTAGCTGGAGCCCTTAGCTCAGTGGGTAGGGTGCTGGCCATATAAACCGAGGCTGGTGGGTTCTAACCCAGCCCAGGTCAGCTAAACAACAACAACAAAAATAGCTGGGCCTTGTGGCAGGCACCTGTAGTCCCAGCTACTTGGGAAGCAGAGGCACAAGAATTGTTTAAGCCCAAGAGTTTGAGGTTGCTGTGAGCTGTGACGCCATGGCACTCTACCAAAAGGGACAGAGTGAGACTGTGTCTCAAAATAAATAAATAAAATAGCTAGCTGGGTGTTGTGGTGGGCGCCTATAGTCCTAGCTACTTGGGAGGCTGAGGCAAGAGAATCGCCTAAGCCCAGGAATTGAAGGTTGCTGTGAGTTGTGACATCACAGCAGTCTACTGAGGGTGATAAAGCTAGACTGTCTCTATTAAAAAAAAAAAAAAACCCAATAAAATAAAAATTAAAAAAAAATCAAATAAATAAATGTCGATCTATTTTTAACTGTATTTCAATCTTTTTTACAGACTAATTTAAGTAGCAACAAATTAACAAAAAAGCACTTCCATTAAGTTCATACACATGTATGTGTATACACTACACTATCAGCTATCTTAACTAAATGAGCAGAAAATAAAACATTTTCTCAAGAACATCTGAAATAAGAGCTTTCCTTTTGGGAATGTGCACTTTGAATTTAGACATTATCTATTTGCTCTGTCTAGCGCTTAAAATGAGTTTGGAATTCTTGGGTAAGTTACTTAATCTCTCTAAGCCTGATGGACTTAACTCACAACATGGTTGTTCTGAAGATTCTTTAAATATACCCAAAGACTGTTAGCATATAACACATGATAGTCATACAGTAAATGCTAGTTTAGTTACTATAATCCTTGAGACAGAGCCTCAAGCTGTCCCCCTGGGTAGAGTGCCGTGGCATCAAAGCTCACAGCAACCTCCAACTCCTGGGCTCAAGTCTCAGGCTCCCAAGTAGCTGTGACCACAGGCGTCCGCCACAACGCCCGGCTATTTTTTGGTTGCAGCTGTCACTGTTTGGCGGGCCTGGGCCAAAACCACCATCTTAGGTGTATGTGGCTGGCGCCTTAGCCACTTGAGCCACAGGCCCCGAGCCCATGACTATCTTTCATCCGAACTATCATGACAGCTGTCCACCCAGGCTCATTGTTGTTTGGCGGGCCCAAGTTGGATTTGAACCCGACACCTTAGGTGTATGTAGCTGACACCTTCGCCACAGGCGCCTAGCCTATAATCCTAAAAATTAATACAATAAATTCAGCGTTCAAAACAACTGAATTTTAATAGGATTATTCATACTTGCAACTTTTCGGATTAATGACACAAAAATATGAGAATGTTACACAAGTGTTTAGGTTTTGTTCTTGATCCGTTAGTTAATGATTAAAATAATTTTATCCTTAATCACACATTAAGGTAATCTGTGCTATATGACAAAAGATAAACACCGTTTCAGAATGACGATCACCTACCGACTTCTGCTCCTTGTCCTACTCCTGCTTCTAGTCCTATGCCTGTGTCTTGATCTTGAGCGGGAGCGAGATCTGATCCTCCGTTTTCTTTCCCTGCTTCTGGATCGTGATTTCTTCCTGTCTCTGCTTCTAGATCGTGACTTCTTCCGCTCCCTACTTCTGGATCGAGACTTCTTCCGCTCCCTGCTTCTACTACGATGGCGTCTGAAATGAATGCACACAAATTTGTAGTTACTCAAGAGTTATGTCAGTTCAATTATACATATTATGAATTATTTATAGTGATGCAATCAAGATTGACAATAAAATAAACTATTCTGTATTATTTACAGATAGGATTATTGAGGTTTTCAAAGCAGTTACAAACTAGATATGGACCTTCATACTTATTTCATGATGACCCTCCTAGGGAATACAGTAAAGCTGTAACAGACCAAAAACCTTCAATCCCAAATAAGACTGTGTTTAATAAAGTCTACTTACTGCCCTAGGAAAGTACTTACAATTTAAGTTTATTACTGAAAAATTTTGAGACTCTTGACACTACACATGTATTCGCCACAGAATTCTCCAAATAAGATTGTACACACCGGTTTCTCTCTCTCTCTCTCTTTTTTTTTTGAGACAGAGCCTCAAGCTGTCCCCCTGGGTAGAGTGATGTGGCATCACAGCTCACAGCAACCTCCAACTCCTGGGCTCAAGCAA
>NW_003852494.1:2943818-2966437 GCF_000181295.1 Otolemur garnettii
CCTCCCAAGGAGCTGGGACTACAGGTACCCGCCACAATGCCCAGCTATTTTTTGGTTGTAGCCTTTATTGTGGTTTGGCGGGCCCAGGCTAGATTCAAACCCACCAGCTCAGGTGTATGTGCCTGGTGCCTTAGCCACCTGAGCCACAGGTGCCGAACCAATACTGGTCTCTTAAAACAAACAAACAAACAAACAAACAAAAAAACCCCACTGTGCCAAGTTTCTAAAAACCGTTCTTTAAAATTTACACAATAGAAGAAGAAAGAAACCCGGGCGGTGCCTATGGCTCAAGGAGTAGGGTGCTAGCCCATATACTGGGGGTGGTGGGTTCAAGCCTGGCCGTGGTCAATACTACAATAAATAAATAAACAAATAAAAGAAAAAGGAAAAAAAAAAACCCCATTCTACATCAGTTATGTGAGAAGACCATGGGCTTAAAGCTATAAAAATGGGGCGGCCCCTGTGGCTTAGTGAGTAGGGCGCCAGCCCCATATAACAAGGGTGGTAGGTTCAAACCCAGCCCCAGCCAAACTTCAACAAAAAATAGCTGGCATCTGTGGTCCCAGCTACTTGGGGGGCTGAGGCAAGAGAATGGCCTAAGCCCAAGAGCTGGAGGTTGCTGTGAGCTGTGATGTCATAGAACTCTAATGAGGGCGAGAAAGTGAGACTCTGTCTCTAAAAAATAATTAAACAAACAAACGAAACAATTTAACAATATAATTTTTTCAGTGCAGGACAGATTAATTCATGAGGTTAAAGGTCAGGCTCAGGCCTGTAATCCTAACTAACACTTAGAGGACTGAGGTAGCTGGATTGCCTGAGCTCAGTGAGTTTGAGACCAGCTTGTAAGAGTGACATCCTGTCTCTAAAAATAGCCAGGCACTGAGAGAGGAGTCTGTAGTCCCAGCTACTCAGGAGGTGGAGGCAAAAAAATAGCCACTGGAGCTCAAGAATTTGAGGCTGTTGTCTCCAAAACAAACAAACAAATAATAAAAAAAAAAAAACTAGCCACTAACTGAGTGTGTTAGCTACCCCTTATCCATGAGCCTTAGAAACCATTTTTAAATTTATCAGTAAGTATATCACAAAAGGCTTCAGCTTATGGTGGGTAAAGGTACAAGTCAGCAAAAAATACCAATTTCTCACTTAAAAGTTTTTAGTTGCTAGTGGGTCAGTCAGAAGATTTATGTAACTAAAAGCTTGTCAGAAGGCACTAAATTATAATACCAAAACTAGGTACCTTTCTCGAGACCTAGATCTTGAGTGACTTCTGCCTCTTGATGATTTTCTTTCTTTGCGTTTGTGTCTGTCCTCACCATTTTCAGATGAATTCAGTCGCTCTCTTCCTTTATCAGATGAATGTTCTTTGTCATTATGTTCCTCAGACTTGTGTTTCTTAGAGGATTTATCTTTGGATTCATGTCTTCTTGCCTGTTTTAAGAAGAAGTTGGTTCTTTCAGGAAAATAGTGCAACAAAGAGAGTTAGTATGGGTATCAGTAGACAAAAATGTTGTGATGCAACATTAGTAACCTTAGGAGTGTGTGGCAAATAAACATGATCTAATTTCACATAACCCAAATGTTGCAGATGTAATTACTAGTTTTGTCCCTTACCAAATGCAGTCCCCCCAAATAATTTCAATACCACAAAACAATGATTTTCAAAGTTGAAAAACAGAAAAACCATTAAAGAAAAATCCCTTATGTTTAGATATAGGAACAAAGATCATCATATACATAAATTTCTAAACCAAGAGTATGTAATATTAAGAAGTAAACAATAATGGAGATAACAAGACAGAGAAATGCACCAGAAAATGCATTTCATATTAAGTAGCTTAGTATTACTAAGCATTAATATATTCTGCAGTTTCAAATTACTTTACAAAAGTTGCAATGTCTCTCTTATAGCTATACTGCCTGTCACATCCTCTCTAGAAGATTATCTCTTGATTTTTCTCCCAGTGTCTAAACTGTGAAATAATCACTTTTCATCTTGCAATATCCCAACAGGCTTGGAGTTCTATTATATTTCATGTACCTAGGGCAGAAATGGGAACCATATGTATTTTAATTTTTAGGAGATCAAGCTATGCATAACATAATCCCTATGCCAACATAACATACATACTTCCACCATACTCTGAAAGATTAAAACCAAAGCTTTCAACATAGGCATTCAGAAACTCAGCTAAAATTAACTGCACACCACATTACCAAACACCAAAGTAGGAAGTGCTATATATTATGTTTCCCCACATTATAACTTGTTAATCCATCTTGTAGCTAAGGCTTAAAATTCTAGACATCTCCAGAGTCACTAAATTTTAAATCTGGAAGGAAGTTCAGATCCTCTAATTTAATCCCCTTATTTTACGTATTAACTTAACTAGGACCTAAAGTCTCAAAGCTACATAGTAGTTGAGCCAAAGTTAGACCTCACGTTCTTCTGATGCCCAGGCCACCACTCTTCCACCAAAATAGGACACTTATGTTTCCCCAAATAGGTGAAAGCATATGTGTATTTCTTTCCACTCAAGATTAACTTTTCTTAAAAATAAAAAAATTGACCAATCATTTTGGAACATGCATGATGATACAGCTGAAAATGATAATAGCATGATTTATTATTCTGTAGAAAAATAAGAGACCTGGAGATACAGCTGAATTTTAGTTTCATTGCCAGTTCTCCATGAGCTTAGACAAGAAAATTTGCTTGATTTTGCCATAAAGAGGCAGAATGGAAAATGTACAAGTGTTTTAACTTTAAAAGGTTTTAAAGTTTATTTCAAACCAGTTTCCAAACATAACATTACTATTAATTTATAAAAAAACATTAAAACCCTTAACTGATTTAAGATATATTTAAGGGAAATAGGAGTTTGAATGACTAATAGTTACCTTATCATGAAGTAGGCTTATTATTTTGCTATCTGAGTCTGCAGCGTCTTCTGTTCAGTCTCTTCGCGCATTAGCACGCTGAGTATGATTTATTATAGAAATGTTATCATGTGAGCTAAACAAAATAGTCATTTTTACAAAAACTCTCCTAAATTAAAAATTTAACAGAGCTTCCATTAGGGAAAGAGGTGAAGTCCCTGCCCACATTAGTTTTAGGAGTCCCTCGCCCAGCCCCCAATAGACTATTCTCTTCCCTTTCTGGCAGCTACTTCTGTTCTTCCTTGCTGACTCACTTCCTGTCTTCTCAGGTGGGTGAACAAGTTAACTCCTCTGCAACACAGCTGTTGCCTTTTTTTCCCTTCAGGCTTTGCTGTCACCATTACCTTTTCAGTTGTCCCTCACTCACACCTTTATTTCAAAATTCATTACTACCATTAGGGAAACTGAACTAGTTAGCTAAAGAAAAGAAAACTCTTATTATTCTCCATAAGGAAAAAAGTAGCCCACAGATATTTAGAGTACTGCTCTTAAAAATGATGGCTATTTAAAAATTCTAAGCAACTGTCAGGCATAAGGAGAGTGGGGACCTCAGATTAATGGAAGCTCTGTGTGACAGACCTAAAAAAACCAATTATATTCTTCACATGAAATTCTTATTGTGAGTATTTTCACGATATAATAAAATTAATAGTTTTTGAAGGTACTTTTCATATAAACAACTATCTTCTTGAAAAATGATGAATCCAAATCATGCTTATTTTATAACCCAATTAACCTTTTAAATTTCAAGTTTTGGTACTTACCTTGACAATGTCACATATTCATACAAACATTTCTACCAGATACTTTACAAGTATTTTAAAGTACCTATTCACTACAAAGTGTTAATTACCTCTTTGCTTCTGCTCCGGCTCCTGTGTTTTCTTCCTTCATTATCTGTGAACAAATGCAAAAATTCAGTATAAATAAAGATACAGAACCATCTTACCTTAAACACAAATCTCAACGCTGTATATAAACAACTGACTGTAATTTTTAAATAATGGGGTGGGATCATTCTGTTATATCAATATCGTATACAAGTGAAACAAATCAAGCTATGTTGCCTAGGGCTTATTAAATAGCTACAATGGCTCAAACCTTCAACTGTAGTCACTGTGCTAGTCCAACTATTTTTTTGGGGGGGTGGGGGGGAGGGACCTTTGGTCAGTTATAAAATTCCAGCATAAGGACATCTGTATTTCTTACAATTGAAAAATTCCTAAGAAAATTCCCAATATATTTTCAATGCTCATTTCCCAGCTCAGAAGAACATAGATGAATCCATACCTGACTTTCGTTTTCTTTCTCTTGACCTTGATCGTGATCTTGAATAATGATGTTTTGAGGCTCTAGGAGAAACAGATACATCTGACTGCTCTTTTTTCTTATCTCTATCTGGGGTTGTCTTTTCTGGGGCTAGTCCATCTCGTTCTGTATCACTAGCCTAAAAGTTTAAAGACAAATGATTAAAGTTCTCAATTACACTGAAAATGTTTCCAATTTCTTAAAAAAAAAAAAAAGGAGGGAAGATAGTCATCCTTCAGTTTTACCAGTTAAAAATAAAAATGACTTGGAATGGCTGATTTCCAAGTACATTTGTACAATAATAGGCCTGAAAAATTATAACCTGCTATCCTGATACCAGAGAGACATAGATATTTTAGGCTGACATATCTTTAATTTTCAAATTAAAAAATATATATATAAAAGGGGAGGGATAAAGGTTCTAAGTTATTTCCAAGAAACATTTAAACAGAGAAAACATAATTCCTTTTACATTTGTGAACGCATTTAGGTGACTTTTTCCTACATGCCTTACTCTTAAAAGTGTCCAGTACAGAAATCAATCCATAAGTGTTTGAGGAAGAAATAAATTCTAGCTATTAGTTTACCACAAAATTGTTTATTTCTGTGGCTCTGCTGAACTGTGAGGTCCAAATTGCAAATAACAAGAGCACCATAAAGAAATTCATTTAAATTTGAGACATAGGCTCGGTGCCTGTGGCTCAAGTGGCTAAGGCGCCAGCCACATACACCTAAGGTGGTGGGTTCGAATCCAGCCTGGGCCTACCAAACAACGATGACGGCTGCAACCAAAAAATAGCCAGGTGTTGTGGCGGGTGCCTGTAGTCCCAGTTACTTAGGAGGCTGAGGCAGGAGACTCGCTTGAGCCCAAGAGTTGGGAGGTTGCTGTGAGTTGTGATGCCACGGTACTCTACCCAAGGGGACAGCTTGAGGCTGTATCTCAAAAATAAATAAATAAATAAATAAAAATAAATGTGAGACATAGAAAGAAGGCCTCAAGGTCAAACTCTAGTCTGAAAAGTTCCTTCCTTAGAGAGTGAAAACAGTTTTAGCTACCTGCAGACTGTGGACAAGTAAGCTATAGTTACCATATGACCAGAGATGGTAATATAGCCAGTAACCAGGGTAGCTGCTTACTTAGGACAGGAGTTGGCAAACCATGGTCCTTAGCCTGTTTCCATACATCCCTTGAGCTAAAAGTGGTTTTAAAATTTTGTTAGGGCCAGGCATGGTGGCTCAACACTTGTCATCTTAGCACTTTGGGAGACCAAGAGCTCAAGACCAGCCTGGGCAATAGTGAGATCTCACCTGCATAAAGGTAAGAAAAATTAGCCAGGCATGGTAGTGCACACCTGTAGTCTGAGCTACTCTGGAGGTTGAGGCAAGAGGATCAAATAACCTAGGAATTTGAAGGTGCAGTGAGCTGTGATTATGCAACTACACTCTAGCTTATGCAAGAGAGCGAGACCCTGTCTCAAAAAGAGTTGCTGAAAACAATCAAACAATAAAAATTTACTCACAACATCAAAAGAAATATAGATTGGATAAATCTTCAGCAAGATGAATCACAGAATTAACTTCTTTCTTTAGGAAGATTACTCCAGAAAATGAATACTAAGTAAAATAAATGAGAATACCAGATGGGAGAGATTACATTATTTTAAGTGTTTATGAAGGTTCAAAAATATACTAAATCCAAAGATAGACTCCAGGAATAAAATGATAAAAAAGAAAAGGTTTACAATTAGTTGGAATGAAAGACGTAAGTTACTTGTTATGTCCGTCTCTAACAATGGTACAAAAAGAAAAATAAAAAAGCAAGCACCACCTACCAGGGAGGCTCTCATTCCAGCACACCATATATGTCTTTCTCTAGTATGGGCCTGGAATTAAACAGTAATTTTTGTACTGAAAGGCTTTCGTTTTTTAGAATAGAGTTCAATGTTCTCATTTTACAGCTGAGATTCAGCAGTATTAGCTCACTAGCCTTAAAATGGTCCCACATCTCTACCTCTTTTACTATGTCTATTAATAAATCATGCTGTGTGGCTCAGTGCCCATAGCACAGTGGTTGAGGGTGCCAGCCACATACTAAAGGTGGTGGGTTCAAACCCAGCCAGGGACAGCTAAATGACAATGGCAACTGCAACAAAAATAGCTGGGTGTTGTGGCAGGCGCCTGTAGTCCAAGCTACTTGCAAGGTTGAGGCAAGAGACTTGCTTAAGCCCAAGAGTTTGAGGTTGCTGTGAGCTGTGATGCTACAGCACTCTACTGAGGGAGTCACAGTGAGACTTATGTCTAAAAAAAAAATAAATGCTGTACCACATAATTAAGGATGTTTTTGATTTTCACAATTAACACTGGACGTTTTCTTTTTTTTCCTCATCATTATCCTTAAGGGCTATTTCAGTCTCATCTATTAAGTGAGTCTCTATTCAATCTCATCTACTTAAGTGTCTAGTTTACACTTTTTTTTTTAAAAAAGGGCAACTTGAAAACTTTTCTTTTTTGAGATAGTCTCAAGCTGTCACCCTGGGTAGAGTGCCGTTGTGGCATAGCTCACAACAACCTCCAACTCTTGGGCTCAAGCAATCCTCTTGCTTCAGTTTTTCTATTTTTAGTAGAGATGGAGTCTCGCTTTTTTTGCTCAGGCTGGTGGTCTCAAACCCGTGAGCTCAAGCTATCTGTTCACTTCAGCCTCCCAGAGTGGTAGGATTATAGGTGTGAACCACCGTGCTGGGCAACTTTTTTTTTTTTTTGACAGAGCCTCGAGCTGTCGTCCTGGCTAGAGTGCTGTAGCATCACAGCTCACAGCAACCTCTAACTCCTAGGCTCAAGCCATTTCCCTGCGTCCGCCTCCCATGTAGCTGGGACTACAGGCGCCTGAAACAACGCCTGGCTATTTTTTGGTTGCAGCTGTTATTGCTGTCTGGTGGACCTGGGCTGGACTCAAACCCACCAGTTTTGGTGTATGGGAATGGCGCTTTAGCTGCCTGAGTTACAGGTGCCCAGCCAGAGATAGAGTCTTACTCTGTAGTTCTAGGGACACCAGAGCTCACAGCAACAACAAACCCTTGGGCTCAAGAGATCCTCTGGCGTCAGCCTCCAGAAAAGCTGGGACTACAGGTATGCGCTGCCATGGCCTGTTTTTCTATTTTTTAGTAGTGTCAAGATCTCCAACTCCTGAGCCCAAGTAATTTAACCATCTCCACCACCCAGATTGCTAGGATTACAGGCGGAAGCAACTGCGCCTGGCCCCAAAACTTTAGCATTATCACTTCATCAGTACACAGCAAGTTTTTGTCAAAGACAGCATTCTTGAACTACTAGTACATCTCACTGACTTTTGTTGAGAACCAAGATAGGAACCTTTTCAAAAAAAGTCAGTGATTAACCCAGGTAGTCAAAGTTTTCAGCCAATGGTTTATTTAACTACATGCTTAATACCCAAGAAGCCTGACAACAGAAATATCACCCTGTGACACAGGCCAAACAGCCATTTTCATTATAAAATACAGAAAAACAAAAGTCATCCTATTGCTAAACAGAGATGAATTTAGATAAGCAGCCACACAGAACTTTTATTTTCCCTGAAAATTATTTTATAGTATCATAATGAAGATATGCAAGGAAAAAAAAATCAGTTGATTATTCTCAGTAGGAATCCAGTGCAAAACTGCCTTCTACATGTTGTTAAAAACCACAATGACGTTTTAAACACAGTAAACAAATCTTTCTCCAGTGCAAAGAAAGTAAGCAATATATGTAACACTAGGATACCTGAAATGTTTGAACTGATTTCATGTAAATACTGGAACCCAAGAAAAACACTACTATTAAAATTGTTGAAGCCCAAGGCACGAACAAAGGAAAACAGTAATTCCACATATAGCCTACCTTGTCAAAAGACTGTTCTAAATCCAATCAATTAGATATGGGAGGTGGAGGGGAGAAGACAGAAAAACATCTAACCCTTCTAATTCCAGATATTCCAATCGTTAGAAGAGTAAACTTTAAATAAAGTTATGTTTAATTGTCTTAAACTATTTTCAAAAATGAGAAGATAAACTTTTTAGTCACCAAAAAGGAACACAAAATGCCTAAGTAAGCTTAAATAATGCTCCTTTTGAACTTAAGTAAGGTAATCACACAATAATGTGATCCGTCAGAAATGGGCATCTTACACCCAAGGCAGGATTACAGTTCATGATAGGTATTTTACGAACTGTACCTCTTATTTGGGTCAAACAAGGGTTTTTTTAAGGAACAAGGTCAGTGATGAATGTGATTACAATGCTTTCCAGACTTCACATTTATTAAACCAGACATCATTTTGAACTGGTACTTCCAAAGCCTTCTAAGTCGAATTCCTACTTTTCCAGCTCTTTCCTGAGGAATTAAACTAAGGTCTTACATGGACGAACACGAAAGAAAATTATGGAACTAGAAGCATTAAAGCGTCTCAAAAAAAAAAATATAGCTACAAGACTGTTTTCTTCTCATATACCACCCCTTAGAAACACTGTCTTTTTGACCCCATACTTTTCAGAAACGCCCCATCTTTCTTTCCTCCCTAGACCTTCTCCACCTCAAACATACATTCTCGAGCCACAAAAATTCAATATAAATCACTAGCCAGGATGAATAAACTAAAATGTAGGGAGTTTAGTGTGCTGAAAGGAACACAAGGTTATGGGAGAGATAAGGAAAGTTCTGGAAAAAAAAAAAGACACTCCCTGCGGCTCCCCACCCCCATCGACACCGCCTTACTTCCCCCCCTACAGCGGGCAGCCATGATGGCGGGCGCAAAAGAAGGCCGCGGCGCCATTTTGTCCACACACGCACGGACAACAGTTCTGGGAGCCGTTCACCCACTCTGGAAAGTAGCAGGAAAACATCCTGGCTTTAAACACAGATGTGGTACTTACCGCCATAGTTGAGAGTCCCGGCCGCTAGGGCGGCGCCTCCACCAGCCGCTTCCAACAGTACCTGCCGGTCCGAAGCTTCACCACAGACTAAATAGCTCGCAGGAGAGACCCGGATGGCACAAAGGAGGATGAGGCCCGGCGCGTCGCACAGCTTGCTGGGAGGAAAAAGGGCGGTGACAAGATTTCTATAACAACGCGTTTCGAGACGGTGATTGGTTGTACTTTCAAAGGGGCGGTGTAAGGCCTGCTAAGGGGGCGGGGCCAAGAATACACCCTAGAATGCGCAGCCGGGAGTTCGAAATTGGTGGAATTCAGGGTGGGGCGACTTCCTCTTTCGACTCTGAAGCAATGTTGGCCTCTTGGAGCCGCCGTAAAAGAGGTTGGGTTTGGTGTTCTCCCGCCAATTTAAACTTGTGGGATGGAACCTAAAGAGATTAGAGGCGGTTGTTTGAGTCAGGAAGCGGGGCGAGATACTTGAATCTTCTTAGTCTCCTCAATTGCAGGTGAGGAGGGGGACCTGCACTGCTGTAGGGAGCTGAGGGTGGGCTCAAGTTGCAGCAGCCTTAGCTCCAGTTCGAAGTTTTTCCTTACGACGCTGGCAGAGAGGTTGGAGTCGGGTTTTGCTGGCACAGGTGTCCAGCGGAAAGCTTTTATATATGGAGGCCTGGAAATGTTTCATTTCTCTTATCTCATATTCGCTAATCTGTACTCCACGCCTCAGCCAGGTGATCTTAAAATGCCTCTATCCAATCACGTCACCATCTGCTTAATAGCCTCCCGTCCCTCCGCACTGAGAATGAAATTCAGTCTTGTGGAGGTTTCATTTGGTTCTACCTACCTATCTCTCACTATATTCCGCTCTTGCTTTGACCTGGAAGCAGCCCTTAAACTCTTTCTAGCCTCAGAACCTTTTTGCGTTCTGTGCCCTCTGCCTGCATAGCTGCTGAGCTTTGCGTAGTTGTTTTCTTGTTACTCAGGTATGAGCTCAAATGTCACCGCCTTCCTTTCCCGGTGAAGTCCTTAAGTGATTCTTCCCCCGTCCCTCTGAGATGTTTCCTTCAAAACGTTCAGCCCTTTTTTTGGTAATGATTTGCATTTTTTCGCGGCGGTGGGCATTATAAGAGTTAAGCAGCCGTAGATTTGCATCATTTACAATATTCCATTTAAGTGACGTTGGTTGATTATTTCATCCCTGACTCGTGTTCCTCAACTATAGTGTTGGTTGTGCAGAATAAATAAGTAAAGCGTTTAATACAGCTGGGCGTGCAATAAAAGCTCAATACATGGTGGCACCTGTAGCTCAAGCGGCTAAGGCGCCAGCCACATACACCAGAGCTGGCAGGTTCGAATCCGGCCCAGGCCTGCCAAACAATGATAACTACAACCAAAAAATAGCCGGAGGTTGTGGCAGGCGCCTGTGGTCCCAGCTACTCGGGAGGCTGAGGCAAGAGAATCGCTTAAGCCCAAGAGTTGGAGGTTACAGTGAACTGTGACACCAGGGCACTCTACCCAGGGTGGTAGCTTGAGGCTCTGTCTCAAAAACAAACAAACAAACAACAACAAAAAAAGAAAACCCTCAATACACACAGACATGTGCTTTTTTTTTTTTTTTGGAGACAGTCTCACTTTGTCGCCCTGAGTAGAGTGCCATGGTGTCACAGCTCACAACAACCTCAAACTCTTGGGCTTAAGTGATTCACTTGCCTCAGCCTCCCAAATAGATGAGTCTATAGGCACCCACAGTGCCTGGCTATTTTTAGAGGCGAGGAGTGGCTCTGGCTCAGGCTGGTCTGAAACTCCTGAGCTTAGGTATTCCACCCACCTTAGCCTCCCAGAGTACTAGGATTACATGCGCTTACGCCTGGCCAATACATATTATTTATTTTATTTTTGTCTGTTCTTCCCATGAGAATGTAAACTTTATAATGGCAATGGCATTTTGCGAGTGTTTCACAACTGTATTTCCAGCTGCTAGAAAAGTACCTGGCACATAGTAGGTAGGTATTTAATAAACATTTGTTGAATGAGAGAGTATGGCAGCCCTGGGAAGTTGATACTCATTCTCTATTTTACACATGGGAAACTGAAGCAAAACTGAAGTGAAATATTCTTGCTGATCTGTCCCTCCTATCTTGAACTCCTCCCAACCCCTGCTGAAACGCCAGGCACTAAAACTATACTCTATTTTTCCAACATTTTGTTTTTGTACCCTGCTTATGCTCTTAGGGAAAAACTCTCATGACCTTAAATTCCCAGCCCAGGTGTTATATAGTAGCCTCCATTTATAAGTGTGAGTTGTGCTTAAGTTGTATGTTTATACCTCTGGGACTACCTGTACTTGCTAAAACTTCAAACTGAGTGTTTCCCAAAAGCCAAGCATTAGGGTGTGCACATTTAAAACTCAATGTGTAAAGCTACAATCATTGCTTGGTATTGGTACCTGTGAGGATTTGATTTCAGGACCACCCACGGATACTAAAAGTCTTGGGTACTCATGTCCTTGATCTAAAATGGCATACTAGGTCTGGTGCGGTGGCTCATGCCTGTAATCCTAGCACTCTGGGAGGTTGAGGAGGGTGGATTGCTTGAGCTCTGGAGTTCAAGAGCACACTGAGCGAGAAAAAGATCCCTGCCTCTACTAAAAGTAGAAAAACTAGAGAGCACTTGTAGTCCTAGCTATTCAGGAGGCTGAGGCAAGAAGGAAGACTTTGAGCTGGAGTTTTTCTTTTTTTTTTGAAACAGAGCCTCAAGCTATCCCCCTGGGTAGAGTGCCGTGGCTTCACAGCTCACAGAAACCTCCAACACAGCTCACAGAAACCTCCAACTCCTGGGCTCAAGCGAGTCTCCTGCCCCAGCCACCCAAGTAGCTGGGACTAGAGGTGCCCGCCACAATGCCTGGCTATTTTTTGGTTGCAGCCGTCATTGTTGTTTGGCGGATTCGGGCTGGATTCGAACCCGCCACCTTAGGTGTATGTGGCTGGCGCCTTAGCCACTTGAGCCACAGGTGCCGAGCCTTTGAGCTGGAATTTGAGGTTGCTGTGGGCTATGATACCATGCCACTCTTCTCAGAAAGATAGAGTAAGATTCTGTCTCAAAAACAAACAAAAAAAATGCTTTTGGTGGCACATATCAAAAAAATGGTAATTATTTGGTTATTGTTTTCTCCTAGTCTTGATCCAAGGATTATTTTTCTTCTCAGTGTTCTGTTTCCATGCAGACTATTGATGCGTCAAGTAAATCTTTGTTATTGAGATGGTTAGGTAACTCTCCTAAGGTTTCATGTGTTGTCTTTGGTTCAGAAACCTAATCCAGTTTCTTTCTCCTCCCCTTATCATTTTTATTTATTGAACAATAATACTGTAAAAACATTAGTGGACATTTTTTAGAGGTTCATCTGGAATCTCATCGTCATAAGATATCCCAGACTTAAAAGTGTACCTTCTTTGTCACTGTACTGATTGAAGATTTATTTCAAATGAAAACTTGATATAGTTTCCATTCTAGGGACACAAAGTACAAGAAGCTGTAGGACACATTGGTAAGATCAGAATTGTTTGTATATGTAAATCAATATGTTGTTCTCTGGTGGTAATAGCTCTAGTTCCATTTATCTTAGTGGCCCAAAGCATCTACTGACCACAGAAATAACATGAAAACAAGTCTTTATATGTTGATATTAGATTTTTTTTTTTTTTAAAGACAAGGTCTCCCAGCTCGGTGCCTGTGGCTCAAGTGGCTAAGGCGCCAGCCACATACACCTAAGGTGGCAGGTTCGAATCCAGCCTGAGCCCGCCAAAACAAAATTGTTGGCTGCAACAAAAAAAAAAATAGTTGGGCTTTGTGGCGGGCGCCTGTGGTCTCAGCTACTTGGGAGGCTGAGACAGGAGACTTGCTTGAGCCCAGGAGTTGGAGGTTGCTGTGAGCTGTGATGCTACAGCACTCTACCCAGGGGGACAGCTTGAGGCTCTGTCTCAAAAAAAAAAAAAAAAAAAAGACAAGGTCTCCCTCCCTCTGTTGCCCAGTCTGGAATGCAGTAGTGTAATAATAGCTTACTGCAGCCTTGAACTCCTGGGCTCAAGTGATTGTCTTGCCTCAGCCTCCCAAGTAGCTGGGACTATAGGCACATGTCATCATGCTTGGCTAATTTAATTTTTTGTAGAGATAGGATCGCACTATGTTGTCCAGGCTGGCCTTGAACTCCTGGCATCAAATGATCCTCTCACCTTAGGCTCCCAAAGTATTGGGGTTATAGGCATGAGCCACTGTGCCTGACCTGTTTTTTTGTTATTTTAGTAAACTTTTTCATTTAAGGACTTGGATTACATACAACAAAATAACTTGGTCTCTAAATTTACATGTTGTCACAGGAAAGACAGTGGTTCCTGACTTGGAAAAATACTCAGAAAAATATGTGGAATGATATTGAGTTGCTAACAAGTGATGATACAGGAAGTGGGTACCTGAATGTTGGTTCAAGAAAAGAACATGGAACTGCTTTATATCAAGTAGATTTGCTAGTGAAGATCTCCTCTGAAAAGGTAATGATCGTTACATGGTCTGTTTCCTTCACAACATTTTTCCCGAGTGCTTAGTAGGCCTGTTTTGTGAATGAATATACTACTTTCACCCTGAGCAAGTCCTAAAGTGAGGAATCAAGATTCAATTGTATTTTCAAAATTGAACTTTTCCTAGTTCCTCTTGGCAGTTAGCCCATACAAAATGTACATAAATTGATACAAAGAATATCTACCACTAGCTTAGGAAATAAAATATTTTCTTAAAAAAATTTTTTTTCAGTATGGCTGCCTAGGGGTCCCACCCTGATCCCATCCTCTTCCTGTACTTCATCCCTGGATTAAACACCCTAGTGAATTTGAGGTTCATTCTTTCCATGCATTTTTTACCTACCTTTGACTTGCTTCTTCCTATACCATCCTCTTCCTTTTGTTCTTTTTTTTTGAGATGGAGTCTGGGTTTTTAGCCCAGGCTGGTATGCAACAGTCATCATAATTCATTTCAACCCCCAATTCTTGGGCTTACAAGATCCTCTTGTCTTGGCCTCCCAAGTAGCAGGGACTACAGGCAAGCACCATTTATTACACCTGGCTAATTTTTTAATTTTTTATAGAGTCAGGGGTCTCAATAATGCCCAGGCTGGTCTTGATCTCTTGGCATCAAGTGACCCTCCTCCTTTGGCTCCCAGAATGCTAGGATTACAGATGTGAACCATCACATTCAGCTAACTTTCCCCTTAATAATTCTACCATTCTCACTCTAGTACTAAAACCTTATACTTTCTCTTCCTTAGAAGGTACTACTGTTAGTTTTTTATCTCGGATTTCTCTTTTCAGTAATTTGTTTTTGATAAAATATTCATGATCTTGGCGAAGAAGATTTCTTGTAGAGAAAGCATAACTGGGCTCAGCACCTGTAGCACAGTGATTGCAGGGCCAGCCACATAAACCAAGGCTGGCAGGTTTGAACCAGGCCCGGGCCAGCCGAACAGCAATGACAGCTGCAACAAAAAATAGCCAGGCATTGTGGCTGGTGCTTGTAGTCCCAGCTACTTGGGAGACTGAGGCAAGAGAATCGCTTAAGCCCAAGAGTCAGGTTGCTGCCATAGTCCTCTACGGAGGGCAACATATTGAGACTCTGTCTCAAAATTAAAAAAAAAAAGAAGTATAACTGATTATCTGTCACAGTATTATACCACAGAGTCCCCTAACTTCATTTATGCCAACATAATATTTAATTCTATTAATAAGAAAAACTGGTTACAGTGATTCACACGTATAATCCTAGCACTTTAGGTGGCTGAGGTAGGCGGGTTGCCTGAGATCAGGAGTTTGAGGCCAGCCTGAGCAAGAGTAAGACCCCCATCTCTAAATATAGCTGGGTGTTGTGGCAGATGCCTATAGTCCCAGCTACTTGGGAGGCTGAGGCAAGAGAATATCTTGAGCTCAAGAGTTTGAGGTTGCTGTGCGCTATGACACCATAGCACTCTACCGAGGGGGACAAAGTGACACCGTTTCAAAAAAAAAGAAAAAAGAGGGCAGCACCTGTGGCTCAGTGGGTAGAGTGCTGGCCCCATATACCAAGGGTGGCTGGTTCAAACCTGGCCCTGGCCAAACTGCAACAAAATAATAGCTGGGCATTATGGCAGGTGCCTGTGGTCCCAGCTACTTAGGAGGCTGAGGCAAGAGAATCACCTAAGCCCAGGAACTGGAGGTTGTTGTGAGCTGTGTGACACCACAGCACTCTACTGAGGGCAACAAAGAGAGACTCTGTCTCTACAAAAAAAAAAAGTTTAAAAGTAAGGAAAGGGCTGGGCACTATGGCTCATGCTTGTGATCCTAGCACTTTGCTAGGCCTGTGAGGGAAGATCACTTGTAGTCAGGAGTTGGAGAACAGTGTGAGCTAGAGTGAGACTCCATTTCTCTCAAAAATAGAAAAAAATGGCTCGGCGCCTGTGGCTCAAGTGGCTAAGGCACCAGCCACATATACCTAAGGTGGCGAGTTCGAATCCTGCCCGGACCGCCAAACAACAATGACGGCTGCAACCAAAAAAAGTAGCCGGGCATTGTGACGGGTGCTGTGGTCCCAGCTACTTGGGAGGCTGGGGCAGGAGACTCGCTTGAGCCCAGGAGTTGGAGGTTTCTGTGAGCTGTGAAGCTACGGCACTCTACCCAGGGGGATAGCTTGAGGCTCTGTCTCAAAAAAAAAAAAAAAAAAAAAATTAGCTGTATGTGGTGGAGTGTACCTGTAGTCCCATCTACTCAGGAAGCTGAGACAGGAGTATCATTTGAGCCTAGGAGTCTGTGGTTACATTGAGCTCTGAGGATGCCACTGTACTCTACCCAGGGCAATAGAGCGAGACTCTGTTTCAATGAAAACAAAAAACAAAATAAAAAACAAAAAGAGACCAACTGTTAGAGACAAGATTTAGATCTTCTAGAGCAGTGGTTCTCAACCCGTGGGTCTTGACCCACAGGAACTATATTAAAAGGGCCGCGCATTAGGAAGGTTGAGAACCACTGTTACAGAGTGAAAGGTGAGGCATCCTCTGGGGACTTTATTTATAAAGGACTTTAAATTTAGGCTTATGACTTTTTTTTAATATTTTTATTTTTTGAGACAGAGTCTCAAGCTGTCGCCCTGAGTAAAGTGCTGTGGCATCACAGCTCATAGCAACCTTAAACTCTTGTGCTTAAGCTATTCTCTTGCCTCTGTCTCCCAAGTAGCTGGGACTACAGGCACCCATGACAATGCTTGGCTATTTTTGTTGTTGTAACTGTCATTGTTTGGCAGGCCTGGGTTGGGTTTGAACTTGCCAGCTCTGGTGTATGTGGCTGGCGCCCTAGCTGCTGAGCTACAGGTGCCAAGCCAGAGTTATAACTTTTCTTCAAAGGAAGTTCTATATGTACTCAAAGAAACTGGCTGATAAGATTTTAAAAAAGAGGCTCATCACCTGTAGCTCAAGTGGCTAAGGCGCCAGCCACATACACCAGAGCTGGCAGGTTCGAATCTAGCTTGGGCCTGCCAAACAACAACAACTACAACTAAAAAATAGCCAGGTGTTGTGGCAGATGCCTGTAGTCCCAGCTACTTGGGAGGCTGAGGCAAGAGAATCGCTGAAGTCCAGGAGTTAGAGGTTGCTGTGAGCTGTGATGCCAGGGCACTCTACTTAGGGCAATAGCTTGAGGCTTGTCTGAAAAAAATAAAGATTTTGAAAAACTCTTTTTTTAAGGCTAGTCAAGTGAAGCAGTGGGAATGAAGAAGAAACAAGTCATTCTTTAACTGGTATCCTATTGTTGAGCTATACTAAATTTAGCATACCATAAATTATATTGAGTAGTATGTGATTCATGGTATGTTAAAGGCAGCATAGTCCAACAATAAAATAATTAGTAAAACAAATATCATTTTATGAGTAGTACAAATAAATTACATTGTAGTTTTGGGAATAAACTGTTTTATTTGTTAGAGGCAAAAATTTAAATTATACTTGAAACAAATAAAAATCATAGAAATATTACAAGTTCTATAACAAGAAAACGGTATTTCTTTATTTTTTAATATTACCAGGAGCTGGCTCTGCACCCATAGCAGAGTGGTTATGGCGACAGCCATATACACCAAGGGTGGCGGGTTTGAACTTGGCCAGGGCCAGCTAAACAACTGCAACAAAAAAAACAGCTGGGTGTTTTGGTGGGTACCTATAGTTCCAGCTACTTGGGAGGCTGAAGCAAGAGAATCGCTTAAGCCTAAGAGTTTGAGGTTGCTGTGACCTGTGACATGGTACTCTACCTAGGGGGACATAATGAGCCTCTGTCTCAAAAAAACAAAAAAAATATTATCAGGAGCTTTAAAATATGAAAGTGGCTCACTCAGGCTTCTCTGGATCTCTGAGGGCTCCTGTTAAAAAATAATTGAGTGTTTTGAGCTTCAGATTCAGTCAGTACCTAAATTCTATCTGATATTAGCTTAGAGCATACAACTCATCAACACATTTTAAACATTGGCTATGTTCAGAGCCCCGTACTAGGACTTGGGACAGAAGAGGGCATATTATCCTTTCCTTTTAGGCTCTTGCCTTAAAGTGAGGCAGACAGGGCAGTTTAAGGAGCACTTCATTCAAAAAACTTTACTTTGAACTGGGCGTGGTGGTGTGTGCCTGTAGTCTCAGATACTAGGAGGGAGAGCAGGATGGTTTGAGCTCAGGATTTTAAGGGTAGGCTGTGCAACATAGTAAGACTTTTTTCTAAAAATATTTGCAGGTGGCGCCTGTGGCTCAGTGGATAGGGCACCAGCCCTATATACCAAGGGTGGCAGGTTTGAACCCAGCCCTGCCAAATTACAAGAAAAAAATAGCCGGACATTGTGGTAGGCACCTATAGTCCCAGCTACTTGGGATGCTGAGGCAAGAGAATTGCCTAAGCCCAGGAGTTGGAGGTTGCTGTGAGCTGTGATGCCACGGCACTCTACCCAGGGCAGTAGGGTAAGACTCTGTCTCTTAAAAAAGAAAATTTCGTAAAAAGCTGCACTAAGACTTGGGCCTTAAGAAGAAGAGAGAGAACAGTGTGGACAGATCCCAAGAAGATAACAGGACAGTAATTTTTTTGCAACATATTGGTGTAACTTTTTCTAGTTATAGAAGCAACTAAAAGGATAGAAGAGGAATCAGAATGTTGTATAATTTTTTTTTTTGAGACAAAGTCTCACTATGTCACTTTTGGTAGCATGCCGGGGCATCTCAGCTCACATCAACCTCCAACTCTTGGGTTTAAGCGATTCTTTTGACTCAGCCTCCCAAGTAGCTGGGACTACAGGCGCCTGCCACAATGCCTGGCTATTTTTGTTGTTGCAGTTGTCACTGTCGTTTAGCTGGCCTGGACTGGGTTTGAACCGGCCAGCCTTGGTGTATGTGGCCGGTGCTGTAACCACTGTGCTATGGGTGCCGAGCCAACGTTGTGGAATTTTAAGGAGTTACACCTGGAGAAGGTGACCTCTGAAACGGTCAAAAATGAAGAGATCAGTTATATTTTGACCTAAGAGAATAAGAATAGTTAGCATTGGCTCGGCGCCTGTGGCTCAAGCGGCTAAGGCGCCAGCCACATACACCTAAGGTGGCGGGTTCGAGTCCCCAGCCCGGGCCCGCCAAACAGCAATGATGGCTGCAACCAAAAAATGGCCAGGCGTTGTGGCGGGCGCCTGTAGTCCCAGCTACTTGGGAGGCTGAGGCAGGAGACTCTCTTGAGCCCAGGAGCTGGAGGTTGCTGTGAGCATGATGCCATGGCACTCTACCCAGGGGGATAGCTTGAGGCTCCGTCTCAAAAAAAAAAAAAAAAAAAGATAGAACTTATTGAGCATATACTTTGTACAAGGCTCTCTCATAAGCCCTTTTTACATGAATTAATTCATTTAATCTTCCTATAAGTGAGCATTGTAGGTATTATTATTACTGATTTACAGGGAATCTGTTGAGGCATTTGCCTGTGATCACTCAGCTAGTAAGTGACTGAGCTTTCTCAACCACTAAGCTGTCCAACTGCTTCAAGATAGATGTGTGGGGGATATTCTAATCAACAGAAGCTGAATGCTGAAGACTCAGATGTGGCTTGCATAGTGTTTTTAAAAATGTTAATGTAGCTGCCAGTAGTTAAGAATCAGAATATTTTGCATAAAGATCCAGATTTTTTTATATAAATTGAAAGATGTGGTCATGCCAGTGCTGCATCTCCACTGGGCTTTCCACTGGCTGGTGTTAAGTAGATTCTGTTCTCAAATTCATACTTCCATTTACCTCTATAGCACATCCATGACACGGAGACTTTATGCCAGTCTTGATTCATTCATTTATGTTAATGGCTGGCTCCTACAGCATAAGATCAACCCTTAGGAAAAAAGGAATTGGCATAGGAATTCTTTGCCCTTCTGAACTGTTTTACCCTATGTAGGACCTTGAGTGGATTCAAGATATATTCAAGATATATAGGCATCAAAGAAAAATTGATGCCTAATTAGATAGATGGGCTGCAGAAAAAAAGGCCCATCAAAATGAGTTGTGTTTATTGCCCTTGATACAGTGCTGTGGCATTATAGCTCACAGCAACCTTTCTCTTTTTTTTAAAATTTTCTCTATACATATACATGTGTTTATTTGGTTTCCACTTTTTCCCTTTACAAACTTAAAACTTACAGCAACCTCTAACTCTTGGACTCAAGCAGTTCTTTTGCTTCAGCCTCCCCAGTAGCTAGGACTATAGGCTCCTGCAACAACGCCAGGCTATTTTTAGAGATGGGATCTTGCTCTTGCTCAGGTGGGTGCTTGTAAGCTCAAGCAATCCATCTGCGTCAGCCTCCCAGAGTGCTAGGAGTAAACAGGCGTGAGCCACCACATCCGTCCTTGAATCGAGTTTTAAAGTTGGGTATTTGGGATGATGGATGTACTATTGATGAATATTGCTAAATTTGTGTAAAAATGTTTTAATTTAAGTCATGCTTTTCCTTCCCACAGGCTTCATTAAACCCAGAGATACAAGCATGCAGCTTAAGTGATGGGTTTATTATTGTAGCAGACCAATCAGTGATACTGCTTGACAGTATCTGTAGATCACTTCAATTGCATCTTATATTTGGTACGTAATGAAATGAAGTACAATAAATTGAAAGTCAAATGTGTCTTGCTGCCAGTTTCTACTGGATTGCTTCTTATTTACTCCATTATTTCTAAGAATTGAAATTAGGTAAATTTCAATTCACTAATTTGCTTAATTCATGTAAAATCAAAAGAAACATCACTCCAGAAATTAATCCTTTTTGCGCTGGGCAGTAGATAGAGTATACTGAAATGATCCCTTTTCTCAGTAAGTCTAAGGGAAAACCTATAAAGCAACAATTTACTTGCATGGTTTTTGTGTCAGAATACTGTGGAGAACAGATGAGCCCATACATGTTCAAATTCCTGAATCTTGTACATAATTTCAACATCATTAATAGATATTTGCATATTTATAGAATGTATAGCAATAAAAATCTTTTGAAATATTTATGAATTCTTTAGCAAGTTAATAGGCTTTAAGTACATGCAAACATGGCCTTAAGATTGAATTAAGGGACAAACCAGTGATTGTGCCAAAATTAGGCAAAAACATTATGAAAGGTTTTTTTTCTGGAGTACAAATGTTAAGATGGTTGCTGAAGCATTCATGTAAGAGTATAGACAATTAAAAAAGAACCAGAAGGCATATATTTTAGAATAAAATCTTGATTGCATCATGGAGGCAAGAAACTCATTTTATGGAAGCTTTTTATATTGACCCTGATTGGTCCACGAAATTCACAATTTCACAATGAAATAGTAGGCTGTGATAATATGTAAGACATTTGGGTAAAGGCATTGCTACTGAACAATTTTAGTTCATAAGCCAGTTGCATACTATTTCTCTTGCCATCACCTTGTCTGCTTGATTTTTTTTTTTTTTTTTTTTGAGACAGAGCCTCAAGCTGTCACCCTGGGCAGAGTGCCGTGGCATTACAGCTCACAGCAACCTCCAACTCCTGGGCTCAAGCGAGTCTCCTGCCTCAGCCTCCCAAGTAGCTGGGACCACAGGCGCCCGCCACAATGCCTGGCTATTTTTTGGTTGCAGCCATCATTGTTGTTTGGCAGGTCCGGGCTGGGGATTCGAACCCGCCACCTTAGGTGTATGTGGCTGGTGCCCTAGCCGGTTGAGCTATAGGCGCCGAGCCTGTCTGCTTGATTTTTAGTTGCCTTGGCCTTTTTGCTAATTCATGAACATAGCATGCATACTCCCACTTGATTTTTGGAGAGGAGGGGCAGAGGTAGGCAGGGTCTCCCTCTATTGCCTAGGCTAGAGTGCAGTGGTACAATCATAGCTCACTCTAACATTAAACCCCTGGGCCCAAGTGATCCTCCCATATCAGTCTCCCGAGTAGCTGGTTAATTTTTCTATTTTGTGTAGAGATGGGGGTTCTTACAATGTTGCCCAGGTGGGTC
The DNA here is from genome assembly GCF_000181295.1 of Otolemur garnettii. Lineage (NCBI taxonomy): Eukaryota > Metazoa > Chordata > Mammalia > Primates > Galagidae > Otolemur > Otolemur garnettii. The sequence goes on from NW_003852494.1 coordinate 2,965,512, forward strand.
TTAAACTCCTAGCCTTAGGTAATCCTCCCCTCTTGGCCTCCCCAAATGGTAGGATTATAATCATGAGTCATGGGTCAGGCCCATTTCTTACCTTATGATATTTTTATTATGCTAATTGTCATCTGTTCTTGTAGAATTTGAGTTTGGTAATGCTGGGGCTCTTTTGTTATTCTCAGGTATAAGACCTAGAACAATGCTTAGCATAAAATAAGTGGTCAGTAAATATTTCTTTGCTGAATAAAATTCAGACTGCTTTTTTACTTTCATCACAAGTTTTTTGGAATATTTAGAAGTAACTTAAATAATAGTTGACTTTTTAATGATAGAAATTTACATTTTTTATAGTGAAAAAAAGCATTTTTAAAGGAAGCTTATAACTTTGATTTGAAATTTTCAGATACTAATGTGGATGTGGTTGGCCTATGTCAAGAAGGAAAGTTTCTTTTGGTTGGCGAGAGAAGTGGCAACTTACATCTTATTCATGTAAAATCAAAGCAAACATTACTTACTAATGTAAGATCTTATTATATGTTTCATATTCATTATTTAAGTTCTCTTAGGCAACTAAAACTCTAGGAAACCGTTATATGTATTTCAAATTAAAAGAATGATTTTTAAATATTAAATTTCAGTCATACCTCAAAAACATAAATGCAAAATTGAATAATGAATCATTTTAGGAATTTTAGTGTGCTTATCCAAAATAATTTTCTACATTAAAACTGAATGAAATGTTGGCTCGGCGCCTGTGGCTCAAGTGGCTGAGGTGCCAGCCACACACACTTAAGGTGGCAGGTTCGAATCCAGCCCGGCCCGCCAAACAACACTGATGGCTGCAACCAAAAAAAATGGCCGGGCGTTGTGGCAGGTGCATGTGGTCCCAGCTACTTGGGAGGCTGAGGCAGGAGACTCACTTGAGCCCAGGA
>NW_003852494.1:2968253-2970363 GCF_000181295.1 Otolemur garnettii
AGGTTACACTGATTGCATTTGTTAGATAAAGTCCATCTTATATTTGTGTCCCAAGAATATGGTTCTTTTTTATTTTTTTGTGACAGAGTCTCACTTTGTCACCCTCAGTAGGGGGCTCTGGCATCATAGCTCATAGCAACCTCAAAGTCTTGGGCTGAAGCAATTCTCTTGCCTCAACCTCCTGAGTAGCTGTGACTACTCAGGTGCCCACACCACATGCAGCTATTTTTAGAGATGGGGTCTCGTTTTAGCTCAGGCTAGTCTTGAACCGGCATATAATTCTTGATTACGTTTCTTGGTTTAACCTTATTTGAAATTACTTGGTAATAGGCTTTTGTTCAGAAAGCAAATGATGAAAATCAGTGTACCTACCGGACTCTTGTTATTGAGAAAGATGGCTCAAATGAAGGTAAGTTTTCTTGAATTTTTTTTGTAGTGACTTCTGATAATCAAAAATTTAAATTTATTTTTATGTATTATATAAATTCACTGCTATTGTTCCTACAGTGTAAAATTGAATTTTTTTTTGTAGTGACTTCTGATTGATAATCAACAATTTAAATTTATTGTTATGTATTATATAAATTCATTGCTATTCTTCCTACAATGTAAAATTCTTTTCTATTAATTCAATTAATATTGTAAGATACAATTTTAAATTTTGTCTTGTTTCAGAGGTTTAAATAGGTATTTTCCTAAATATTGTATTTTAAACTCAACTTTTACAGTTTTGAGAGGTTTTTTTTTTTTTTGAGACAGTCTCACTTTGTCGCCCTCAGTGGAGTGCAATGGCATACAGCTCACAGCAACCTCAAACTCTTGGGCTGATAGCTGGGACTACAGGCGCCAGCCACACAACACCTGGCTGTTTTTAGAGGAGGGTATTGCTCTGGCTCAGGCTTGTCTGGAACTCAGGCAATTCACCTGCCTTGGCCTCCCAGAGTGCTGGGATTAGTGCTGGCCCAGTTTTGAGAGTTCTGTAGACTACCAACAAGACATTAAAAAAAAATTTTGGTGGGTTTTAGCATTTTTGCCATAGTTTGGTTTCAACAAATGTTAATTGGATCTTAATTTATTTTAATATATTTGAGGGGTTTTTTTGAGACAGAGCCTCAAGCTGTCGCCCTGGGTAGAGTGCTGTGGCATCATAGCTCACAGCAACCTCCCAACTCATGGGCTCAAGTGAGTCTCCTGCCTCCACCTCCCAAGTAGGTGGGACTACAGGTGCCCGCCACAACACCTGGCCATTTTTTGGTTGCAGCAGTCATTGTTGTTTGGTGGGCTCTGGCTGGATTCGAACCTGCCAGCTCAGGTGTATGTGGCTGGCGCCTTAGCCACTTGAGCCACAGGTGCTGAGCCTGAGGGTTTTTGTTTTTTTTCCTGGTGTGTAAAGTTTTTTTTTTTTTTTTTGAGATAGAATCTTACTATGTCACACTTGGTAGGGTGCTGTGGCACCCTCCAACAGCAACCTCCAACTCTTGGGCTTAAGTGATCCTCTTGCCTTAGCCTCCCAAGTAGTTGGGACTACAGGCACCTGCCACAATGCCCTGCTATTTTTTGTCACAGTTGTCATTGTTTTTAGCTGGCTTGAGTCAGGTTTGAACCTGCCAGCCTCAGTGTATGTGACTGGCGCTGTAACCACTGTGCTACGGGCACCGAGTGAAGTTTGTTTTTTTACATAAAAATTTCAGAGAAATCAATGGTGTTTGGGGGACTAAATAAATAAGTAAATAAGTCTTATCTGATCATTACTACATTATTTGTTGATTAAAATTGAAATGTGCAAATTAACATATTTTTAAGCTAGTTCTAGGTCCTAGTTTAAATTTTATATCCACATGACTTTTAGGGAAACTGATTCTGATTTAATTTTAATAGGTACCTATTATATGCTGCTTCTTACAAACAGTGGATTTTTTTATATTACAAATCTTCAGCTTTTAAAACTTCAACAAGGTAAGTAATATGTCACATTCTTATTGATTTGCAGTAATAGTTATTTTTATTAATTTAGCAATTAGTCAATTTTTAAATATTATTTTTAAGATTATTATTTTAGTTTAATTGTATTCAGTGACATAGTATGCTTTTTTTTTTTTTTTTTTTTTTG
>NW_003852494.1:2970554-2976746 GCF_000181295.1 Otolemur garnettii
CCCGCCACCTTAGGTGTACGTGGCTGGCGCCTTAGCCGGTTGAGCTATAGGCGCCGAGCCCATAGTATGCTTTTAAGTACTGAGATACATACTTATTCTCCCCTGTTAGGGCTGTAACAGTTTCTGAAGAAATATAATTTGAGTATAGCCTTCAAGTAATTTATAGCTTCACTGGGGACAGAAGACAAACATTAGTGTATTAATAAATGCTTTTTTTTTGAGACAGAGTCTCACTATATTGCCCTTGTTACAGTGTTGTACCATCACTGCTCACAGCAACCTCCAACTCTTGGGCTTAAACGATTCCCTTACCTCAGTTTGCCAAGTAGCTGGGACTACAGGTGCCTGCCACAATGCCCACTATTTTTGTTGTTGTTGTTGCAGTTGTTGTTTTTAGCAGGCCTGGTCCAGGTTCGAACCTGCCAGCATTGGTGTATGTGGCCAGCACCCTAGTCACTGAGCTATGAGCGCTGCCATGACTATGTTAGTGTTAATAGTGCAGAATAATTGAGAGGATATGTTAAGGAGGTAGTTTAGAGCATATGTCCCTCTGAGCCTGGTAAGAGTTTTTAGAAATCAATTCATGGGGCTCAGCGTCCATAGCTCAGTGGTTAGGGTCCTGGCCACATACACCGGGGCTGGCGGTTTCAAACCTGGCCCAGGCCTATTGAGCAACAATGACAACTACAACAACAACAAAAATAGCTGGATGTTATGGCAAGCACCTGTAGTCCCAGCTTCTTGGGAGGCTGAGGCAAGAGAATCACTTAGTTTGAATCACTTAAGTTTGAGGTTGCTTTGAGCTGTGACACACGATACAAAGGGCAACATAGTGAGACTTTGTCTCAAAGGAAAAAAAAAATCAATTCAGGGCAGATGTTCAACAAACATTTTTGCATCAATGTGCCAGGATTTTGCTAGGTCCTGGTATATAACAAGATTTAAGATACATTTATTTATACAGTTTAATTGAAGGGACTAGATCAGGAAAAGAGCTATTTCAAAACAAGGCTGTGAAGTGGTGAAAACATTCCAGGTAAGACTTCAGTGCTTGAGTGGGAGTAGGAGAATCAAAGCAGGGAGGAAATCTTCTTAGGAGGAAATGTAAGGTGGAGTTTAGAAAGGCATTTACTGGTGTCCTGGGCACCAGGGCATGCAGTCACAGTTTATATCATCGGTCAGAGGCAAAAGTGAAAAATCAGTGTTGTCTTATGAATTCTGACTTAAGTTCTTTGAACTAGATTATATTTAATTATACCTTGACACAAAAGGTGACATGTATTATTTTAAAGATTAATACTATAGGCTCGGCGCCTGTGGCTCAAGTGGCTAAGGCGCCAGCCACATACACCCAAGGTGGTGGGTTTGAATCCAGCCCGGCCCGCCAAACAACAATGACGGCTGCAACCAAAAAATAGCCGGGCGTTGTGGCAGGCACCTGTCAGCTACTTGGGAGGCTGAGGCAGGGGACTCGCTTAAGCCCAGGAGTTGGAGTTACTGTGAGCTGAGATGCCACGGCACTCTACCCCGGGGGACAGCTTGAGGCTCCTGTCTCAAAAAAAAAAGAAAAAAGAAAAGGATGAAAGATTAATACTATAAATTTAACCTCTTCTCTTTTTTAATGCAGCAATTGAGAATGCAGACTTCAATACAGCAAAAAAGGTAAGAAAACAAAGCTATATTGTCTGCTTAAAAATTATATTGAATGTAAACATAGGAGGTATATTTATTCTGCTGGTTAATATTTTAAGAATTACCATAATGAAACATCTTAATAACATTTCTATTTAGAAACACATTTATAACTAATTGCTTTACTGTTTTTTGTGATTTTTATGAAGCGTAAAAATGTGTCTATGTAACTTTTTTTTTTTAACTTTGTAGTTACAAGGACAAATCAAATCCAGTTTCATTTCTGCTGAAAATTATCATACTCTTGGTTGTCTCAATCTTGTGGCTGGAGATTTAGCAAGTGAAATCCCTGTGATAATTGGGGTAATTCTTTTTATAAAATTTTGTTTTTTGTTGCTGCCAGTGTTTCTTCACTCAAACATTATTCTTGGTTAAACAGCAAATTCATGTTAAAAAAAACAGGAATATTATAAAATTAAGGTAATAAGAATAACTCAATAAATAAATTTCTATCTTGGAAGAAATATTACATTTTTATTTCTTTTTTAATTTTTTTTAAGACAGAGCCTCAAGCTGTCCCCCTGGGTAGAGTGCTGTGGCATCACAGCTCACAGCAACCTCTAACTCCTGGGCTCAAGTGAGTCTTCTGCCTCAGCCTCCCAAGTAGCTGGGACCACAGGCACCCACCACAATGCCCGGCTATTTTTTGGTTGCCGCTGTCATTATTGTTTGACGGGCCCGGGCTGGATTTGAAACTGCCAGCTCAGATGTATGTGGCTGGCACCTTAGCCTGCATTTTTATTTCCATTAGTCTTCACCTTAAATATAATTTCTTTCAGTTATGACAGTAGGCAAAAACAATTAAAAGACAAAAAAATTCCATAGTTATAACAGTATCTATGACTCTGTCACTAAATTTTTTTTTAAAAAATCACTTTATTGGTGCAGGTGGCTCAAAGGAGCAGGGCGTTGGTCCCATATGCTGGAGGTGGTGGGTTCAAACGCAGCCCCGGCCAAAAACTGCAAAAAAAAAAAAAAAAAATCACTTTATTACAGGTATCTTGAAATACTGGTTACAAGTCACTACTTCAAAATCATAGTGATTATAGTATATTTAGCACAAAGTATAATTATTATTGGTGACATATTCATGGGTACTGCTGATTCTTTTGTTTTGGGGGGGTTTGTTGCCTATGATCATAAGTGAAAAAATTAAGTTTCAGATAGATATTAGTGAAAATAAACATGCAAATTTTTTTCCCATCTAGGTTCACTGATCTCTTGAATCTTAGATTAGCTAGGTTAAGAACCTCAATATTAGGCTGGGCGTGGTGGCTCTCAGCCTAACACTCTGGGAGACTGAGGCAGGTGGATAACTTGAGCTCATAGGTTCAAGACCAGTCTGAGCCAGAGTGAGACCCCCTACACACACATTGTCTCCAAAAATAGCCAGGCATTATGGCAGGCACCTGTAGTTCCAGCTACTTGGGAGGCTGAGGCAAGATAATTGCTTGAGCTCAAGAGTTTGAAGTTGCTGTGAGCTATGATGTGAGAGCTCTCTACTGGGGTGACACAGTGACAGTCTGTCTCAAAAAAAAAAAAAGAACCTCAACGTTAGAGAATGATCCTGAAGAGTAAAAAAATCTTTAATCCCTACATAAGTGATTTTGCATTATTCTTAGTCTTGGGTAACTAGGATACTTGCAAGTATGTAAAATAGGAAACCAGATGTTTCCAGAAAAGCACAACTGATTCACCACTACAACTATATAATGTCTCATGTTATATGGGAAAAGTAATAATTTTTTTATTTATATGTCAATTCCATTATGTCTTATCATAATGTCTTAGAATTGGGGGGGTGAAACATCTAATATTGCAAGGCAGAGGCAAAAATTCAATATAACATTTATAACATTTTTATTTGCTAAATTTATATTTATATTAGGAAGCAGTCATATTTCCACATTACATGTATCTATTTTAATATTTTGCCAGGATTTTGTCTAATTTAAAATTAACATTTATACTTTTTCCAAATATTTATGGTTATTTTAATGAAAATACTTAATCAAAGACTATATTTAGGTCTTAAAGTTTACTGTGTATCTCTAGGGTAGGTTGCCAGAATACGCCTACTCTTTTTTAAATATTCATATGACAACAATAAATATCAATAGGTTACTTTTTTTCACTCTCTTCTAAAACTAAGGGAAGAACTGGTAGATAAAAGCTAGTTGGGTTTGAGTATGTAAATCTACTTTGAAATTAGTGATGTGCACAACTTAACTTGTTTCTACTTTGAGGTGTGGTTTTATTTTCACTTTTTTAGGGAACTGGTAATTGTGCATTCTCAAAATGGGAACCGGATTCTTCCAGGAAAGAAATGACAGTTAAGAACCTTATTGATGCAGAAATTATTAAAGGTAAAATAAGTTAATGAAATTACTTTTGGTAATTATTAGTTTTAATTTTCCTATCTGAATGCTTGGGCCAGCATGTAGGCCATTTTACCAGACCACTCTTCACTCTTTGCAATAAGCCAGATTAGTTTGATGGTTGTTCACATACATGACTGTTCCTGACATGCTGCAGTTGTTACTATTTATTTTAAGAGATTTTATATTTTAGTGGTTGCCTTTAAAAAAAAAAAAAAGGCAGGAATGAATGAAAATGGAAACTATTGCTGGGCCCAGTGGCTCTGGCCTATAATCCTCGTGTATTGTTTGAGCCCAGGAGTTCGAGACCAGCCTGAGCAAGAGTCAGACCCCCAATCTCTACTCAAAATGAAAATACTGAGGCAGGAGGATATTTTGAGCCCAAGAGTTTGAGGTTGCTGTGAGCTAGAAGGCCATGGCACTCTATTAATGGACACAAGTGAGACTCTGTCTCAAAAAATAAAAACAAAGGCTTGGCGCCTATGGCTCAACCAGCTAAGGCGCCAGCCACGTACACCTAAGGTGGCGGGTTCGAATCCCCAGCCCGGACCCGCCAAACAACAATGACAGCTGCAACCAAAAAATAGCCGGGCGTTGTGGCGGGCGCCTGTGGTCCCAGCTACTTGGGAGGCGGAGGCAGGAGACTCACTTGAGCCCAGGAGTTGGAGGTTGCTGTGAGCTGTAATGCCATGGCACTCTACCCAGGGGGACAGCTTGGGGCTCTGTCTCAAAAAAACAAAACAAAACAAAACAAAAAACAAAAATATGGGAACTATTAATTTAAATGTACCTTTCTATAAATATTTTAGTTTACTATTTAAATATGGATATAGGAAACACTGAAATTAAATCTTTAGACTTTATTTTCTCTTTTATAGGTGCAAAGAAGTTCCAGCTCATAGACAATCTGCTGTTTGTTCTTGATACCAACGTATGTTTCTGCTATTTCCCTTTTAATGTTTTCATTTGATACTATGTTTACCAATAAAAATTGTGTCCAGCTTACAAAGGCAAGGGCTTTGGCTGAAGTGGATTACTATCTTGTATACTATTCTTTATTTCAATATATATATCAAAAAAGAGATCCTAAAATGTAAAGTTTTAATTATTAAGAAGATGTGTAAATGAAATATCTCTTTTGCAGAATGTGCTGAGTTTATGGGATATTTACAATCTAACTCCTATATGGAACTGGCCCTCTCTTCACATAGAAGAGTTTCTTCTTACTACAGAAGCAGATTCTCCTTCATCAGTCACATGGTACCGTATGAATATAGCTAGTAGTAATTTCCCTTCTCTTACCACCAGGTTTCTTGTCTGTTCTTTGTTCAAATCATTCATTATGTTTTACATTTTTTTTTTTTTTTTTTGAGACAGAGTCTCACTTTTGTCACCCTCAGTAGAGTGCATCATAGCTCACAGCAACTTCAAATTCTCTGGCTTAAGTGATTCTCTTGCTTGGCCTCCTGAGTATTTGGGACTACAGGCACCCGCCACAACACCCAGCTAATGTTTTGCATTCTAAATAAAACAGTGAAACGGTCTCATGGTTTAAGGATTGATTCATTGTTTGTCTCATGGTGTAAGGATTGATTGATTGTTTGCCAAATTCATTGGTAACAAATAGGCAAGTATAGGCTGAACATGGTGGCATGTACTCCCTAGTACTTTGGGAGGCCAAGGCTGGTGGATTGCCTGCGCTCAGGAATTTAAGACCAGCCTGAACCAGAGTGAGACCCCAACTCTAAAAATTGCCAGGTGTTGTGGTGGGCACCTGTAATCCCAGCTTTTTGGGAGGTTGAGGCAAGAGAATCACTTAAGCCCAAGAATGTGAGGCTGTTGTGAGCTGTGACAGCACGGCACTCTACTAAGGGTGACAAAGTGAGACTATCCCAAAAAAACAAAAAACAAAACAGAATACAAATAGGCAGGCGGTGGCTGTAGCTCAGTAGGTAGGACGCTGGCCGCATACACTGAAGCTGGCAGGTTTGAACCTGGCCCGAGACTACTAAACAACAATGTCAACCACAACAAGAAAATAGTCGAATGTTGTGGCAGGTGCCTATAGTCCCAGCTACTTAGGAGGCTGAGGCAAGAGAATCACTTAAGCCCAAGTGTTTGA
>NW_003852494.1:2977262-3001838 GCF_000181295.1 Otolemur garnettii
ATCACAGCTCACAGCAACCTCCAACTCCTGGGCTCAAGCGAGTCTCCTGCCTCAGCCTCCCAAGTAGCTGGGACCACAGGCGCCCGCCACAACTCCTGGCTATTTTTTGGTTGCAGCCGTTATTGTTTTGGCAGGCCTGGGCTAGATTCGAACCCGCCACCTTAGGTGTATGTGGCTGGCACCTTAGCCACTTGAGCCATGAATATCACCTTAATGTCCCTATATCTAGCAATTGGGAAAGCTTATTTGATTTTTTTTTTGATAAACATTTTCATTGTGTTAAAAGCTTATTTGATTTCCTTAAAAACTTTTCTCTTTTAGGCAAGGGATTACGAATCTGAAATTGGTAGCTCTGACAACCACAACTACTAAGAAGGTATTAGAAAATATTATTTCATTCTTGTCCATATCATGTGTTAGAAATAACATGAACTAATCTGAGTCACAGCACCAGAAAAGAAAAAAAGAAGAAAGAAATAGCATTGACTAATACAAAAGTAGATGTTAAGTAGTACTCAGAGGATTTTAGCTTTTAGTTCACACAGAAACTTGACAAATCAGAAGTAATCCCTGAGAACTCTTTTTTTCCCCATTTTCAAAGGATGTAAATCTTGGCTTCACATGTAAACAGAGCAATGCAGGAATTAAAAATATCTGTAAGAACATTTTATTGTTTTGGCATTGAGGAATTAGGTTCACCTTAAATATAAATTGTAGAATGAACTTCAGGTATATGGATTTTCATTCAACAGATTTGGAACATAGAGGGGTGGAACATAATTTTATATGTAACATTTAAATAGCGTAGTAGCAGTCTTACTTATATATAAGTGACTTTTTTGCATTTAGCTTTGTACCAAGTGTTTTAATTAACCTATGCTCTTGATTGTGAAGTGCTGTTTTGTGCTTGTAGGTTTGTATTAACTTAATAAATTAATTACTCTACCTTTTTTTTTTTTTTTTTTTTTTAGATGAAAAACCTCCTAGTTTATTCATTACCTACAATGGAAATACTGTATTCTTTGGAAGTATCTAGTGTTTCTTCTCTGGTCCAAACAGGAATTAGCTCAGTAAGTTTGTGCATATTTTAAGTTACTTAATAATAAAAAACCTTAAGCATTACTCAGCTAAACATGAGTAGAATCTACTAGAATACTTGGATAGAGCTCAGGTTCATAAATATATTTATTAATAGAAGTCTTCAAACACTTCCCAGTCTTCATATTAAAATAAGACATAAAAGCAAATTGATTAATTAATCATCTGCTTATTCAATTGCTTTCTCAATAGGAGATATAGATGATGATGGTGGGATGCTCTTGCTCTTTTCATTGTGATATTTTTTGAACAGTTTACCACATTTGTTCCATTTTTTTCTTATACACACTATATGTTTTTAAACCATTTGGAAATTATTTTCGGCCGTCATGACCTCTTGCCCCTAAATTTCTCAGTAGGTAGCTTGTAAGAATGAGGGCATTTGTCTACAACACAGTTGTTGCACTTAGAAAATTTAACATTACTATATTACTATTATGAAATAAATCTCTCAAGTTTAAATTTTACCAGTTGTGTCAGTTACCTTAAAGCTATTTTTTTTCATTATCCAGGATCTAATCAAACATCCCTCATTGAATTTAGTGGTCATGGTCATGTGGTAGTGTAACCGAGAATAGTTCCCTAGTCTTTTTTGTCTTTTAAGACATTGTCATTTTTGAAGAGTCCCACCCTGTGGTTTTGTAGAATTTGGATTTGTGTGATTATTTCATCATGATTAGATTCACATTAAGCTTTTTTTGTTGTTGTTTTGTTTTTTTTTTTGAGACGGAGCCTCAAGCTATCCCCCTGGGTAGAGTGCCGTGGCATCACAGCTCACAGCAACCTCCAACTCCTGGGCTCAAGCGAGTCTCCTGCCTCAGCCTCCCAAGTAGCTGGGAATACAGGTGCCCGCCACAACGCCTGGCCATTTTTTGGTTGCAGCCATCGTTGTTTGGTGGGCCCGGGCTGGGGATTCGAACCCACCACCTTAGGTGTATGTGGCTGGCGCCTTAGCTGCTTGAGCCACATTAAGCTTTTTTGGCATAAGCAGTGCATGGGTGATACTGTGTCCTAACCACATAACATTGATGGATTTATGCTATCTGTCCTGATGGCAGTGGTGTTAAATTTAATCACTTGGTTAAGGCAGTTCTGTCAGATTTCTCTATTTCTATAGATTTTTACCTTTATAAATAGTATGTAATCTGGACAGTGCCTGTGGCTCAGCATGTAGGGCACCAGCCCTAAATACCAAGGGTGGCAGGTTCGAACCTGGCCCCGTCCAAACTGCAACAAAAATATAGCTGGGCGTTCTGGCAGGTACCTGTAGTCCCAGCTACTCAGGAGGCTGAGGCAAGAGAATTGCTTAAGGCCAGGAATTGGAGGTTGCTGTAAGCTGTGTGATGCCACGGCACTCTACCAAGGGTGATAGAATGAAACTCTGTCTCTTAAAAAAAAAATTTAAACCCCACACTGTACCCCAGAAGTGCATTAATGTACATAGTTACCATGTACATAGTTACCATTCAATAAAAAAAAGAAGAAGAAAAAAAAATTTAATATATAATCTGTGTGGTATTATTTTGAGACTATGGAAATAAATATCCTTTTTACAAATAATTTTTCCTTGTTTTAAAATACATTGATGTATAATTCTTGCCTGAAGCAATAATTACTCTAGTAATTATAAAATGCATTGCTTTTATGTTGGAGTTTTAATCATGTTTTTGTTATCATTGTAGGATACTATATACCTCCTGGAAGGAATTTGCAAAAATGATCCAACGTAGGTCATGTTTTGCTTTAATCAGCTAAGTTAAAATTTACTTATTAATATTAGGTAAGTACATTTATAGTGAAAACTTTTTTTCAGACTTTCTGAAGACTTGATCTCTGTTTTAGTACTCAGATGTCTTACAGAAGCTTTACCAGAAAACAGGTAATTTCTCATTTTCTTTTAAGCCTTACCTCTGATGAAAAACTTAAATTCTCTGATTAATAATGAAATTTCTTTTCCAACTAATCAGATTGAGTCGGTTACTTCACAAACACAGATTTGCTGAAGCTGAGAGCTTTGCCATTCAGTTTGGACTGGATATTGAGGTAACCATTCATGTATTCATTTGTTCACTAAACCAGCATTCCTTGATATCCTGAGGCTGAAGAGACAGAATTATAAAACATAATTGAAATTTAATGTGATTAGGCCTGTTATTGAGGTATGACCCAAGTAGAGAAGACATTCAAAGGAAAGAATGACTCACATAGGCCAGAAAGATGTCATTGAGGAGGCAATTATATTTATTTTTGAGACTTTGTCACCCTGGGGTTGAGTGCCATGGCATCATCATAGCTCATAGCAACCTCAAACTCTTAGGCTCAAGTGATCCTCATGCCTCAGCCTCCCAAGTAGCTGGGACTGCAGGTGCCTGCCACAGTGCCTGGCTTGTTTTTTCTATTTTAGTAGAGTCAGGGTTTCACTCTTGTTCAGCCTGGTCTTGAACTCATAAACTCAAGCGAACTACCTGCCTTGGCCTCCCAGAGTGCTAGGATTACAGGTATGAGCCACTATGCCTGGCCATTAAGGAGGTAATTTTCTTCTTTCTTTTTTTTTTTCCTATGGAATGCTTCACGAATTTGCATGTCATCCTTGCACAGGGGCCATGCTAATCTTCTCTGTATGGTTCCAATTTTAGTATATGTGCTGCCAAAGCAAGCACTAAGGAGGTAATTTTTATGTCAGATTGTGAAAGTATTCCAGATAGTCTAGGGAGAAGAAGGGAAATCTGGGTATAAACACAGCAGGAATAAGTGAGGGAAGTTTGTGATGCTTCCAGGAGCTTCCCGTAATTATCCTAGAGTAGAGTGCAGGTTATATGCAGGCAGTAGAGCAAAAGGGATAATGATGCAGAGGTGGGACCAGAGTCTTGGGGGGCCCTCACATGTACTGTAATGGATTGATATTTGATTGTACACATAATGGACAGCTACAGAAAGTTTTATGTAGGGAAGTGTCTTGATTAGGTTGTCATTTTGGAAAGATGGAGAATTATTTGGAAAATCGTAAACCAAGTGGTTCGATTATCAAGTAGGATACCAAACAGCTTTCTCTGGGAGACCTGAACAGTGCCATGGATGGAGATGTAGAAGACTGGTAAGAGAGGAACATAGGGAGTAGAATCAGCTGTACGTAGTAATCAAACAGAGGACGGAGAGGAGACCTAAGTTTGACTAGTAGGACTTGCTCAGCACATATGTTGGATGGTGATGGCTCATGACCTAAAATGAGGAATGTGTGTGGAAGACCAGGTTAAGGGTAAAAGATGAAAATCAGATGTGAGCCTGGCAGGGTGGGACATATCTTAGTCCCAGCTACCCGGGATGCTGAGGCAGGAGGATCACTTTGAAACCAGGGGTTTGAAGGTCTAGTGTGCTAATATCATTTCTGAATAGCTGCTGCTTTCAAGCCTGGGCAACATAGAGAGACTCCCATCTCTAAAATTTAAAAAGTTGGATATGAGGGATCTACTACATAAAATAAGGATGTCTGGTATGAAGGTGGAAAGTGTTCTGAGCTGATTCTAGAATTAGGTAACACAGGAGGAATGGCTCAGACCACTGTGGTAGAATGTGGAAAGTGAAAAGAAATCTCAGGATGTGATCTGGGGGCAATAGTATATGGTACTGCACATACATTTGAGAAGAATACTATAGGGAAGGTCAGGTATAAAAGGTGAAAGACAGGAGCTTTGGCAATTAGTAGGCCATTGACCTCCTTTGAAAAGTCAGTTTCGGGCAACGCCTGTCGCTCAACAGGTAGGGCACCCATATACCGAGGGTGGCGGGTTTGAACCCAGCCCAGGCCGAACTGCAGCAACAAAAAAATAGCTGGGCATTGTGGTGGGTGCCTGTAGTCCCAGCTATTCAGGAGGCTGAGGCAAGAGAACCGCCTAAGCCCAAGAGCTGGAGGTTGCTGTGAGGTGTAATGCCATGGCACTCTACTGAGGGTAATGAAGTGAGACTCTGTCTCAGAAAAAAAAAAAAAAAGGAAAAGTCAGTTTCATGGGAAGTAAAGGAGAAAGCCTGATAATAGTTGATTAAATGGTGGTAGCTACTGGTATCTCTTTATTGTTTAAAAAATATGTTTTAAAACATACAGAATAATTCTGAGTGTGTTTTAGAAATATATATGAGTTAAGATATAACAAAATTAGTGAAATAATAAGTACTTAATCCAGAATAATGGATACTTCCAGTTGGGAGAAAGAGGATGATTTATTTGAGAGAATGACAGACTAGTCTTAGACTATATTGGTAATATGAACATCTGAAAGATTTCATGACTAATTTTTGGAAAGAATGAACATAGGGGGAAAAAATCATAAACCAATGAATGAAATGAGAGAAGTAGAGACACTACTCTTTGTTATGTTTAATTTTCAGAACCAGAGAGTTCATGGAAAAGTCAGTGTTCTATCCACAGGAAAAGGAACCTGAAATTTTGGGTATTCCTAACTCTAGCCACTAAAATCCTTTTCATTCACTCAGAAAACTGGACATGAAATATAATGGTGGTTTTTTGTTTGTTTCTTTGTTTGTTTTTTTGGAGACAGAGTCTTACTTTGTTTCCCTAAGTAGAGTGCAGTGGCCTCATAGCTTATAGTAACCTCAAACTCTTGGGCTCATGTGGTCTTCTTGCCTCAGTCTCTCAAGTAGCTGGGGCCATTCTCCTCTCTGAGTTTCACTTTTTTTTTTGCAGTTTTTGGCCAAGGCTGGGTTTGAACCCACCACCTCCGGCATATGGAGCCGGCGCCCTACTCCTTGAGCCACAGGCACTGCTCTGAGTTTCACTATTTTAGATTCCACATATAAGTGAGATTATACAGTATTTGTCTTTCTGTGCTTCACTTATTTCACTTAACATAATATTCATCATGATGTTGCCAATGGGAGAATCTCCTTTTTTTTTTTTCAAGGCTGATTAGTATTACATTGTGAAAATAAGCCACATTTCTTTGTACATTTATATTCATTGGTGGACATGTGGGTTGCTTCCATATCTTAGCTTGTGGAAGTACGCTGCTTGACACACTTATTTACTTTTTAAAAAAAATTTTTTTGAGACAGGATCACTATGCCCTTGGTAGAGTGCTATGGTGTCATAGCTCACAGCAACCTCAAACTCTGGGGCTCAAGTGATTCTCTTGCCTCATCCTCCCAAGAAGTTGGGATTATAGGTGCCCGCCACAATACCCAGCTATTTTTTTTTTTTGAGACAGAGTCTCATTTTTGTCACCTTCGATAGAATGCCATAGCATCATAGCTTGTAGCAATCTCAAACTCAAGTGATTCAGGAGAATTGTGCCTCCTGAATAGCACAATGCCTTCCTATTTTTAGAGATGGGGTCACACTTTTGCTCAGGCTGGTCTCAAACCTGTGAGCTTGAGCAATCCACCCACCTTAGCCTTCCAGAGTGCTAGGATTACAGCGGCAAGCCACCTCGCCCGTCCTGCTTGACACATTTAGTAAGGGCTAAATAGAAATGGTTTCTATAAATCATAATAATCTGGATTACCTTTCAGATACTTAAGCGTTACCTTCTTTAAACCTTATTGCTGGACCACACAAAGCTTGCTGTGAGCGTAAGTCATCCTTTATTATTGTCATACTTCAAGTCTCTTATGACATGTTTATATTACAGCTTGTTTACAAGGTAAAATCAAATGATATATTGGAGAAACTAGCCTTGAGTTCAGTGGACACCAGTGAGCAAACTGAATGGGAAAAACTTGTAGATGAAGCTAAGGGAAATCTACATAAAATCCAGGTATGTTCTGCCTGTCACATACCAGAGTACTTAGATTGATGTATTCATGAATATTAGGTTGCCTTACTGTATCTGGCATTTGTGAAACAGGATGATGAATTTGTGGTGAATTACTGTTTGAAGGCTCCATGGATAACCTATGAAACCACTCAAGAAATGCTCAATTATGCCAAAACCAGGGTAAGTTGGGGCTATTTGTTTTTGTAGAAAGAATTTGCTTTATTTATATATTTTTTATTTTTTGTTTTTTTTTTTGAGACAGAGTCTTACTGTCCCCCTCAGTAGAGTACCTTGGCGTCACAACTGACAGCAACCTCCAACTCTTGGGCTTAAGTGATTCTTTTGCCTCACCCTCCCAATTAGCTGAGATTACAGGCACCTGCCACAACGCCTGGCCTTTTTTATCTTAGAGACAAGGTCTCCCTCTGGCTCA
The DNA here is from genome assembly GCF_000181295.1 of Otolemur garnettii. Classification (NCBI taxonomy): domain Eukaryota; kingdom Metazoa; phylum Chordata; class Mammalia; order Primates; family Galagidae; genus Otolemur; species Otolemur garnettii. The sequence continues at coordinate 2,984,562 of NW_003852494.1, forward strand.
GGTTGGTCTGGAACTTGTGAGCTCAGGCAATCCACCCACCTCAACCTCCCAGAGTGCTAGGATTACAAGCGTGATCCATGGCGCCTGCGGAAAGAATCTGCTTTAATCAGTCATCATAATCCTATCACTCCAAATACATTATTTCCTCCAGTTGTCTTCTCTATGTGTACTATTATAAAAAAATAAAATTTGCACAATAGTTTTATTGAGATAATTCATATCCCATATATTTCACTCATTTAAAGTGTATGCGGTGGCATGGCTCAGTGCCTGTGGCTCAAGTGGCTAAGGCACCACCCACATACACCTGAGCTGGCAGGATCGAATCTAGCCCGGGCCGCCAAAACAACAGTGATGGCTGCAACCAAAAAATAGCCAGGCATTGTGGCAGGCTCCTATAGTCCTAGCTACTTGGGAGGTAGAGGCAGGAGAATCACTTGAGCCCACGAGTTGGAGGTTGCTGTGAGCTGTGTTGCTACGGCACTCTACCCAGGGTGACAGCTTGAAGCTGTGTCTCAAAAAAAAAAAAGTATGAAGAAGTAGCAGGATCTCTTGCCCAGGCGTTTGGGTTTCTTTTGCTTGATATATATGTGCATGTGTGTATGGTTCGGTGATTTTTAACACATTCACTAAGTTTTGCAACCATTACCACAATCAATTTTAGAACTTTTTTTTTTTGAGACAGAGTCTCATGTCACCCTCACTAGAGTGCTCTAGCATCACAGCTCACAGCAGCCTTGAACTCTTGGGCTTAAGTGATTCTCTTATCTCAGCCTCCCAAGTAGCTGGGACTACAGGTGCCTGACACAGTGCCTGGCTATTTTTTGTTGCAGGTGTCATTGTTGTTTAATCAGCCCAGGCTGGGTCCGAACCTTAGAGCCTTGATGTATGTGGCTGGCGCCATAACCACCGTGCTACTGGTGCAGAGCCTAATTTTAGAACTTGTTCATCATCCCAAACAGAAATCCCATTAATAGTCACTCCTTGTTGTCTCTCTTCTCCCATCTTCAGGCAATAACTAATCCACTTCCTGTCTCTATAGAGTTGCCTGTTTTGGACATTTCAAACAAATGTGTTCTTTGTTTTTTGTTTTGTTTTGTTTTTTCAGACATAGGCTCTTGCTTCATTACCCAAGCTAGAGTGCAGTAGTGCAATCACAATTCATTGTAACTTTGAACTCCTGGGCTCAAGTGATCCTCCTGCTATAGCCTCCTAAGTAGCTAGGACTACAGGTGTGTGTTAACATGGACCACTAATTAAAAAAAAATTTTTTTAGGGCAGTGCCTGTGACTCAGTGAGTGGGGCGCTGGCCCCACATGCTGAGGGTGGAGGGTTCAAGCCTGCCCCAGCCAAATTGCAACAAAAGAAATAGCTGGGCATTGTGGTGGGCACCTGTAGTCCCAGCTACTCAGGGGGCTGAGGTAAGAGAATCGCCTAAGCCCAGGAGTTGGAGGTTGCTGTGAGCTGTGTAACGCCATGGCACTCTACCCAGGGCGATAAAGTGAGACTCTGTTTCTACAAAAAAAAAAAAATTTTTTAAGCCCCGCAACTGTGGCTCAAGCAGCTAAAGCGCCAGCCATGTACACCTGAGCTGGTGGGTTCGAATCCGACAACAATGACAGCTGCAACCAAAAAATAGCCAGGCGTTGTGGCGGGCACCTGTAGTCCCAGCTACATGGGAGGCTGAGGCAAGAGAATCACTTGAACCCAGGAGTTAGGGGTTGCTATGAGCTGTGATGCCACAGCACTCTACCCAGGGCGACAGCTTGAGGCTCTGTCCCCCCCCCAAAAAACCCAAATTTTTTAGAGGGGGTCTTGCTTTATTACCCAGACTAGTGTATTCTTTGCCTGCAGTGATCCTTCTGCCTCTACCTCCCAAAGTGCTGGAATTCTGTATCTGGCTTCTTTCACTTAGCATGTTCTCAGAATTCATCCACATTGTAGCATGAATCAGTTCTATATTTTTATTGCCAAGTTTTTATTTTTATATTTATATATATATATATATTGAGGCAGAGTCTCACTATGTCACACTCGGTAGAGTGCATGGTATCACAGCTCACAGCAACCTCAAACTCTTGGGCTTAAGCAATTCTGTTGTTTCAGCCTCCCTAGTAGCTGGGACTACAGGTGCCCACCACAATGGTCAGCTATTTTTGGTCACATTTGTCATTGTTGTTTAACAGGTCCCGTCCGGCTGGAACCTGCCAGCCTCCATGTATATTACTGGTGCCCTACTCACTGAGCTACAGGTGCCGAGCCTGCCAAATAATATTCTGTTGGGGTGCTGCCTGTGGCTCAGTGAGTAGGGTGCTGGCCCCATATACCAAGGGTGGCAGGTTCGAACCTGGCCCCTGCCAAACTGCAACAAAAAAATAGCCGGGTGCTGTGGCAGGCACCTATAGTCCCAGCTACTTGGGAGGCTAAGGCAAGAGAATCGCCTAAGCCTAAGCTGGAGGTTGCTGTGGACTGTGATGCCACAGCATTCTACCAAGGGGGACAAAGTGAGACTCTGTCTTTAAATAATAATATTATTATTATTATTATTTTTTTTGGTTGTAGTTTGGCTGGGGCCAGGTTTGAACCTGCCACCCTTGGTATATGGGGCCAGAGCTCTACTCCCTTGAGCGATAGATGCTGCCTATAATATTCTGTTGAAACATTTTGTTTTTTCATTTATCAGTCAATGGATATTTAGGTTATTTCTACTTTTTTTTAAATTTGGTTTTTATTAAATAGGATGCAAAATTTACCATCTTTTCCTTTTTTTTTGAGACAGAGTTTTACTTTGTTGCCCTTGATAGAATGCCATGATGTCACAGCTCACATCAACCTCCAAATCTTGAGTTTAAGTCAGTGGTTTGCAACCTTCCTAATGCCGCAACCCTTAACACAGTTCCTGTTGGGTCACGACCCACAAGTTGAGAACCACTGACTTAAGTAATTCTCTTGCCTCAGCCTCCCAAGTAGCTGGTACTACAGGCACCTGCCATAATGCCTGGCTATTTTTTTTTTTAGAGTTGGGGTCTCCATCTTGCTCAGGCTGCTCTTGAACTCGTGAGCTCAGACAGTACATCTGCCTCAGCCTCCCAGAGTGCTAGGATTACAGGTGGGAGCCACCATGTCCCGCCCATCTTTTTCATTTTTAAGTTTAGTTGTATTGAGTACATTTCTAGTGATATACACTCATCTCCACCATTAATCTCCAAAATTCTTTTCATCTTGTGAAACCAAAACTCTGTACCCATTAAACAGTAATCCCTTCCAGCACCATCAGCACCAACAGTAATCCCTTCCAGGCAACCACCATCTACTGTCTGTCTCCATGATTTTGACTACTCTGAGTACCTCACACCAAGTGGAATCATACAGTATTTGTCTTTTGTGACTGGTTTATTTCACTTAGCATAATGTCATCCAGATTCATTCATATTGTTCCAAAGAACAGAATTTCCTTCCTTTTTAAGATTGAATAATATTCCATTATATGTAAATACCACACCTTATTTATTCATTTCTCTGTGTTGCTTCCATGTTTTTGCTAATGCGAGTAGTGCTGCTATAATCATGGGTGTAAGGATGGGCATGGTGGCTCACACCTATAATCCTAGCACTCTAGGAGGCAGAGGCAGGTGGATTGCCTGAGCTCACAGATTCAATACCAACCTAAGCAAGTGCAAGACCCCATCTCTAAAAAAAAAACAAAAACAAAATACCCAAGTGTGGTGGATGCCTGTATTCCCAGCTACTTGGGAGGCTGAGGCAAGAGAATCACTTAAGCCCAGGAGTTGGAGGTTGCTGTGAGCTGTGACACCACAGCACTCTACCAAGGGTGACAAAGTGAGACTCAAAAATAAATGAATAAAAATAAAAAATTTATAATCATGGGTGTATGAATGTCCATTCCAGTCCCTACTTCAGTTCTTTTGAATTCCACCCAGAGGTGGAATTGCTGGATCATATGATAATTCTGTTTTAAATTTTTGGAGGAACCACCATACTGTCTTCCACAGTTGCTATACTTGTTTGACATTACCACCAACATGCACAGAGGTTCCACTTTCTCTATTTCCTTGCCAGTACATTTTTTTTCCATAGCAGGGTATGAAGTAGAGGGTAAGTTTTGATAATGTTTGTACTCATTTATCTCATGCAAAAGAATGTATTTTTCTGTTGTACACTTTTTTTTTTTGAGACAGAGCCTCAAGCTGTCCCCCTGGGTAGAGTGCCGTGGCATTACAGCTCACAGCAACCTCCAACTCCTGGGCTCAAGCGAGTCTCCTGCCTCCGCCTCCCAAGTAGCTGGGAATACAGGCGCCCGCCACAACGCCCGGCCATTTTTTTTTTGGTTGCAGCCATCATTGTTGTTTGGCGGGTCCAGGCTGGGGATTCGAACCCGCCACCTTAGGTGTACGTGGCTGGCGCCTTAGCTGGTTGAGCTATAGGCGCCGAGCCTGTACACTTTTTTTAATATGAGTTTTTCACTATTGCAAATAAGTTATTTTGACAGTAGATTGTTCTTCTCATTGACCTATCAGTATTGTTGCTAGTTATATTCCTTAAAACCAAGATGTAACATGGGCAAAATCTTACAGACTGTTTAGATAAAATGCATTATTTGTTTAAATATGTAATTTATTTAGTATTCATCTCAGACTTAACATCCAGTTTTTTTGTTAATTCATAGAAAATTCATCCTCTTTTGTGGAAATTTTAATATCAATGCTTTACAAGTTCCAAAGATAATCCTAACATAGCAAATGTTCTTATCACTCTGTTTTTTATTGTTCTTAATTAGCTTTTGAAGAAAGAAGATAAAACTGTTTTTATTTATTCTGATGGCTTAAAAGAGGTAATTACATTAAATTTATAGATTAACTTGGGGATGATTTACCTTTATAATATGTTTTCCATTCATGATGGGTTTGTCTTTCTTCAGGAGCAAGTTATCTACTTTTTTTTTTGAGACAGAGATTCCCTCTGTTGCCCTGGGTAGAGTGCCATGGCTATGTAGGTCACAGAAACCTCAAACTCTTGGGCTCAAGTGATCTTCTTGCCTTAGCATCCCCAGTAGCTGGGACTACAGGTGCCTGCCACAACTCCCAGCTAGTTTTTCTATTTTTAGTAGAGACGGGAGTCTCACTCTTGCTCAGGCTGGCCTTGAACTACTGAGCTCAAGCAATCTACCAGCCTCAGTCTCCAAGAGTGCTAAGATTATAGGCTTAAGCTACTGAACCCAACATCTGCAAAATGGGAAGACTAATAGTATTTAACTTTTAGGGTCATTTTGAAGTCAAAGGAAATAATTTCTTTAAGCCATTTTGCCTAATACCTGGTAGCTGTTAAACATGCAAATAAATGTAAAACTGTAATGATGATTATGATGGTTCCACAGTACATGTGAGTATGTATATGTGCGTATATCTATTTAAATTCTTAGCTCAAAATAAATGTTGATATAATCCAGGTAGATTTTGCCATAAGAACACTTATAAATGAGTGGGAAAACTGACTTTGAAGGGTATCCACAATTATAATTGAATGTAGTTGGAAATGTTTTCATTATTCTACATGTTTTTCTTTTATGTTAAATGAAGTTGTATTTATAGAAATTGGCACATAATATTGGATAAAATGTGAATGTGTGTAAGACTTCAGAAATAGAATGACTAATTTTTGGTGTTTTTTATTTCAATATCAGTACACACAATATTCAGATTGTCAAATTATTTTCTCTTTAGATATTAAGGGCTCATGCAAAGTTGACTACTTTTTATGGAGCATTTGGACCAGAAAAATTCAGGTGCATATATTCCCCATTTTTTATTTTTAGATTATGAATTAGGTATGTTTGAAATGTCATTAAAATAGTAGGATTCCTTTGGGTGAATTTGTGTTTCTGGAGGGGTGTTGAGTGTCTCCATGAATTCAATTCCTGAGAATGTCATTGCTAAGATAAAGGGTAAATACACCTAGGCTCGTTGCCTGGGGCTCAAGTGGCTAAGGCGCCAGCCACATATACCCACGCTGGTGGGTTGGAATCTAGCCTGGGGCTGCCAAGCAACAATGATGGCTACAACCAAAAAATAGGCAGCCATTGTGGCAGGCGCCTGTAGTCCCTTGTGAGGTGGAGGCAGGAGAATCGCTTAAGCCCAAGAGTTTGAGGTTGCTGTGAGCTGTGACGCCATGGCACTCTAGCGAGGGCAACAAAGTGAGACTCTATCCCCCCCACAAAAAACAAAAGAAACTGTTTGTATATGAGGATTGTCCAGGAGCTATTCATGCAAGTAATATGAAAAAATAGAGGCATACTTGTCTGGGGACTTTCTGGACCACCCTCATATATGTTGATTTTCTGAGAAAGGTACTACAAGAAGACACATGGCTCTAGGAAAGAGTTCTGTGGGTCTGGGGTAAGAAGGAAACTGACAACTGTTTTAATTAATTAATTAATTTATTTTTTAAAGATCAAATTATTCAGTCTCTGTAGAGACCATCAAAAATTCCAATGCCCTGGCTTGGCGCCTATAGCTCAACCGGCTAAGGCGCCAGCCACGTACACCTAAGGTGGCGGGTTCGAATCCCCAGCCCGGACCCGCCAAAAAAACAATGACGGCTGCAACCAAAAAATAGCCGGGCGTTGTGGCGGGCGCCTGTGGTCCCAGCTGCTTGGGAGGCTGAGGCAGGAGACTCGCTTGAGCCCAGGAGTTGGAGGTTGCTGTGAGCTGTAATGCCACGACACTCTACCCAGGGGACAGCTTGAGGCTCCTGTCTCAAAAAAAAAAAAAAAAAAAAAAAAATTCCAATGCCAGCTATATTGCAAATTGTCAGGCAGGTTATTGGGAATAGTAACAATAACTGTGGCTCAGATAAACCTGTAACAGCAAAGCTGTAACTGTTTTAAATACTTTTTTAACTTTATTAGGAAAACAAACTAGTTAAAATGCTTAAGGATATCCACTTGTAGAGTAGAATCTTAATTTTTTATAAACTAACTGTTTTTCCTCTTTGTCTTCTTAGTTGTAGTTCTTGGATCGAATTTCTGAATAATGAAGATGATCTTAAAGATATTTTTTTACAGCTAAGAGAAGGAAACCTTGTTTGTGCACAGTACCTTTGGCTTAGACATCGGGTAACATGTTTTGCATTTTTTTCTTTAATGGCTTTCTAACTCCTGAGATAGGTGATTAAATCAATATTGGAAACCAATAGGTTGGCAAGTTTGGGTAATGAAATGTTTTTCGACCATTTCTTTTTATTTATTTAATTTTTTTTTTTTTGAAGACAGAGCCTCAAGCTACTGACCCTGGGTAGAGTGCTGTGCTCCTACCAGCTCACAGCAACCTCTAACTCCTGGGCTTAAGCGATTCTCTTGCCTTAGCCTCCCAAGTAGCTGGGACTACAGGTGCTGGCCACAAAGCCCAGCTATTGTTTGGTTATAATTGTCATTGCTGTTTGGCAGGCCCGGGCTGGATTCGTACCCACCAGCTCTAGTGTATGTGGCTGGTGCCTTAGTCACTTGAGCTATAGACACTAAGCCTGGATTGTTTCATAAAATAGGACTTACCCCAGAGAAAATTGTCCTCTAGTGATATTAAATCAGAGGAAGTATAATGAAGAACTTTATTTTGTCTTGTCATTAGGAGTGTAGCTCCTAATCTTTTTTTTTGAAACAGAGTCTCACTGTTGGTAGAGTACCGTGGCATCACACAGCAATCTCAAACTTTTGGGCTTAATCGATTCTCTTGCCTCAGCCTCCCAAGTAGCTGGGACTACAGGCCCCCACCACAATGCCTGGCTATTTTTGTTGTTGTAGTTGTCATTGTTTAGCAGGCCTGGGCCGGGTTTAAATCCACCAGCCCTGGTGTATGTGACTGGCACCATAACCAATGAGCTGTAGGAGCTGAGCCTCTAGCTCCTAATCTTACCTCAAAAGACAACATTTTATAATATGATTTATTAGTGGACTTTCTAATGTGGTATTGGTAGAAAGGGTGTTACTACTGCAGCTCAGATTTTGGTCAAAGATTGCCCATTAAATTTGCTGATCTGAATCCCTAACATTGCCTGCTCTTGGCATATAACATTAGGTCCAAAAAGTGTTATCTTGCCATGATGACGTTAATATCTATGTCGCTTGGTCAGATTTGTACTTATCTCCAATTAAGTTTTCCTTAGAATGTTGTCGGCCAGTTCCTCTGCTACCTGATTTGTTATTTGATACTCCCTGCTGTGGAGTTTCATGGAAAGTGTGGCTCCCAATTAGACTCATTTATATGGTATAAATCTCTTTTAACACTCATTATTAAATAAGTGGGCTTTTCCTTGACATGACTTCATGCTAGTTCCTTTCCAACTTACTTAAAGCTGCCAGTTTAAATTTGTTGGGTATATTTTAATTCTTTACTCCTTATAATTTAGGCAAACTTTGAAAGGAAATTTGACTTGAAAATGCTTGAGTACTTGCTCAACTCAATTTCTACACCAGTCTCTTTGCAAAAACTCTGTCCATGGTTTAAAAATGATGTGATTCCTTTTGTGAGAAGGACTGTACCTGAAGGACAAGTGAGTTACTTTGTATATTTCTATTAGTGATTTATTTTTATTTTTTATCTTAGGCTGTTGAAGATTAAGTCATGTTGACACGAGTTAGGTATAGTAACCCATGAGTGTTAGTTAAATGTGATTGTGGAGATTTTTAGTTATTCCATTGAGAATTTAGTTTTTAAATAATATGTCTATTTCAGAAAATTATTGCAAAATGGTTGGAGCAAGCAGCCAGGAACCTTGAATTAACTGATAAGGTAATATCAGTTTAGTTAACATTAAAAAGACATTTTGCACACTCCCAACAACATCAAACATTGTTTTTAATTGTCTATAATATTTTTTAAAGGCAAACTGGCCAGAAAATGGACTTCAACTGGCAGAGATATTTTTCACAGCAGAAAAAACAGATGAGTTGGGATTGGCTTCCTCTTGGGATTGGATTTCCTTGGTATGATGAGAAGAATGGATTTTTAATATTGAAACAGTCAGTTTATGTTAAAGTCTTTGTCTACATGTATGTAGAGAAAAGTATCTGGAAATATGTCTACTTCTTAAATTTCTTGTTTTTATGTTCCTTTTGTGCCTTTCAAATCCACATAAAGGAAAATTTGCATTCTTACCTTTCTGATATTTGTGTTATAACTTCAACATATTTCAATGCACTATTTTTCTTTATTGAACCAACCAAAAGGGAAACAATATAGAGAAGTTCCTGTAAGTAGTATAATTGGAATTATCTACATTTAACAGCATTTTATAATTCTTTAAAAGAATAAACCTTAATAATACATTAGGATTACTTTTCAAAGGCTGTATCAATCAGATCTCCTTTTATTTGAACTAGTAAGCAACCCCTTGGCATGACTGTGTTCCTTATATATTCTAATAGCCATTATGGCTAAAGTGTCAATGATTCTTTTAAAGGTTGAATTATAAAACATTTAGGACTTTCTGGCAGTCTGTTAAAAATAACAGTGCTACGCTCAGCGCCTGTGGCTCAAGTGGCTAAGGCGCCAGCCACATACACCTAAAGTGTCGGGTTGAAATCCAGCCCGGGCCTGCCAAACAACAATGATGGGTGCAACCAAAAAATAGTTGGGTGTTGTGGCCGACGCCTGAGGTCCCAGCTACTTGGGAGACTGAGGTAGGAGACTCACTTGAGCCCAGGAGTTGGAGGTTGCTGTGAGCTGTGATGCCATAGCACTCTACCCAGGGACACAGCTTGAGGCTCTGTCTCAAAAAAGAAAAAACAACAGTGCTAGAGGGAACTAATATCAGAATGTTGTTTATACTTGACGGTAATAAACTGAATCTATTTTGTGGCTTCTAAATTTGTTAAATTTATTTCTTTTTCCCTTGAATGCTAAAAACTAGAAAGTGTTTATTATATTTATAATATACATTATTGTATTTTATAAAATGTTTCTCAGGAGTGCCATAATTTAGTTTGCAAACTCATATGAGACATGTCAATATAATCTTACCTCTGAAGTAGTATGCAGTTTAGTACCAGTAAATGTGACCTTGAAAGTAATATATATATACATATATATATTATTTTTTTTTAGACAGAGTCTTTGTCCCCCTCTGTAGACTGCTATGGTGTCATAGTTCACAGCAACCTCAAACTCAATGGGCTCAAGTGATTCTCTTGCCTCAGCCTCTCAAATAGCTGAGACTACAGGTGCCCACCACAATACCCACTATTTTTAGAGATAGGGTTTCACTCTGGCTCAGGCTGATGAGCTCAGATGATCCACCTGTCTTGGCTTCCCAGAGTGGTAGGATTACAGGTGTGAGCCACCACACCTGGCGAAAGTAACATATATTATGAAATTGTGATTCCTTAAATTTCAGAACCCTAAAAGAAATAAATTTCTTTCTATTTTCCGATATAGCAGATTGTTATTACTTATACTTATTAACTATACTCTCTTAAAATGTGAATTTTTTTCTGATTTTAAGCAGTCTACTGATTATTGGAATGCATATTTCCACATCAGAGCTTTTTTCTCTTACTGTGTTAAACACTGCTTTGTCTTTCCCTGTTAGCTGCCTTCTATCAATATTGAAAATCTTTTAGGAAATTTTATAGCTATATATCATATCGTGATCTATATAAAGAGATGGAACTTTGAGGGCCATCTGAATGATGTTTGTGTAGCTAAGTGTTTGGGGGTTCTGAAAAAACATTGTAGTAGTATTGTTAGTTTTTCTCTTTTTTTTTTTTTTTTGAGGCAGAGTCTCATTATGACACCTTCGGTAGAGTGCTTGGTGTAATAGCTCACAGCAACTTCAAACTCTTCAGCTTAAGCAATCATCTTGCCTCAGCCTCCCAAGTAGCTGGGAATACAGGCGTCTGCCACAACACCTGGCTATTTGTTTTTTGTTGTAGTTGTCATTGTTTAGCTGGCCCAGGCTGGGCTTGAATCTGCCAGCCTTGGTCCATGTGGCTGGCACCATAACCACTGCTACAAGTGCCAAGCCTCTTTTTTTTTTTTTTTTTTGAGACAGAAACTCAAGCTGTCCCCGTGGGTAGAGTGCTATGGCATCACAGCTCACATCAGCCTCCAACTCGTGGGCTCATGTGAGTCTCCCAAGTAGCTGGGACCACAGGTGCCCGCCATAAGGCCTAGCTATTTTTTGGTTGCAGCCATCATTGTTTGGCGGGCCCTGGCTGGATTCAAACCTGCCACCTTAGGTGTATATGGCTGGTGCCTTAGCCACTTGAGCCACAGGCGCTGAGCCCTCTTTATTTTTTTTAAAGAAAATTTCTTTCATGATTATTTCTTATTTTATATGAAATAATCCTGACTCCATCTGTTTCTTCTTGCACACTTACATATCTTTAACAACTTTAACAATTTTGTTTTAGAAGGATTATCAGAACACGGAGGAAGTCTGTCAGTTAAGGACTTTGGTGAATAACTTGCAAGAGTTGATTGCATTGCATAGGAAATACAACTGCAAACTGGCTCTCTCTGATTTTGAGAAGGTAAAAGTGTGGATTCATCAGAATTATTTTCTGTATTATATCCAGTTATGGCTAGAGTCTACATTTAAGCTTTCTTTTGGCATCCAGGAAAATGCTGCCACCATAGTGTTCCGAATGTTTGATAAAGTGCTGGCTCCAGAGCTTATTCCCTCTGTTCTAGAGAAGTTTATAAGAGTTTATATTCAGGAACATGGCTTGCAAGAGGAAGAACTTCTTTTATTGTACATAGAGGTAACTTTTTCTTTAGACTTAGTTTTATTTCTCGGATCTATGCAGTTTATCATTGTATTAAAGGTTTAACTCTTTAAGCTCTTTAAGGAATGTCATGCTTTCCAATTAGGAGTTAAGCAGCATATTAGTTAAGAATGTGGGTTAATTTAGCTACTGACTGACTGAGGCCCTTTAGCAAAAACATGATATTTGGGCTTTCCCCAGAGCACTATTGTAAGATAATAGGAGGAGGAGCAATACAGGTTAACAGGGTTTTTTTGCTAACATTAATATGCTGCACTAATCTCCTTTGTAGATTCTTCAAGCATGTTTCCTTCTTAAATTTTCTAGAAGTTTCTTATAAAACTGATGGCTGAAGTTTTGGCAGTTTTATATTTTTTGACCATGTTCAATGATCATAACTAATTAGAACTTTTGGGTTTGTTTTACATATCCATAAAGGCTATTTATTTACATCTATCTGTGCCCAGGCTGGAGTGAATTGTATCATTATAGCTCTCTGCAACCTCAAACTCTGGGCTCAAGTGATCCTGAGTAGCTGGGAATGTAACATAAGCCATCGTACCCACCTTTTTTTTTTTTTCTCAGTTTTTGTCCGGGGCTGGGTTTGAATCCACCTCCAGCATATGGGGCTGGTGCCCTACTCCTTTGAGCCACAGGCACTGCCCCCAACCCACCTTTTTTTTTGTTTTGAGACAGAGTCTCAAGCTATCGCCTTGGGTAGAGTGCTGTGGTATCAAAGCTCATAGCAACCTCAAACTCTTGGGCTTAAGCGATTCTCTTCCCTTAGCCTCCCAAGTAGATGGGACTATAGGCACCCGCGACAATGCCCAGCTATTTTTTGGTTGTAGTTGCCATTGTTGTTTGACAGGCTCAGGCTGAATTCGAACCCACCAGCTCCAGTGTATGTGGCTGGCTCTGTAGCCGCTGAGCTACAAGCACCAAGCCTTTTTTTTTTTTTTGTCACTTTGTCACCTTTGGTAGAGTGCCATGGTGTCATAGCTCACAGCAACCTCAGACTCCTGCACTCAAGCAATCCTCTTAGCTCAGCCTTTGGAGTAGCTGGGACTATAGGCACCCCCCACAGTGTTTGGCTAATTTTTCAATTTTTTTAGTATAGATGGGTCTTTCTCTTGATCAAGCTGGTCTCAAACAATCCACCTACCTTAGCCTCCCAGTGTGCTAGTATTACAGGCATGAGCTGCCATGTTCAGCTGAGTCTTAAATTTTTAATAAACATATATATGTTTATCCCTTTTTAGGATTTACTGAAGAGATGTAGCTCAAAGTCAACATCACTCTTTGAAACACCATGGGAAGCAAAGGCCATGGCAGTGATAGGGTGTTTATCTGACACAGATGTAAGTAAACAGTAACCATTTGGGTTTCCCTTTTGAGCACTGGATCTTTTCTTAACGATTTTTTCTGATCATAAAAGTATAAATATTTGTTAAGAATGATTTGTATACTATTAAAAAGGAATAAGAAAGTGAAAATCATCTATAATTCTGTATTATTATGGAAGATAAAAAGTGAACATTTTCTAATTTCCACCCCCAAAAGAATCTCTATGGACAATTGGGTGCCTATCTTTCTAGGCCTTTCTGTGGTTATATGAACAAGTAGACATTTTTTAGTATGTCACAATATGCCTTTATTTTGACTTCACATTGTTAGTTCCCATTATAAAATGTAAATAAAATCATGAAAATTGTTTTGAGACAAGAGATTGTGGAGGCTCGGCGCCTGTGGCTCAAGCGGCTAAGGCGCCAGCCACATACACCTAAGGTGGCGGGTTCAAATCCCCAGCCCGGGCCCGCCAAACAACAATGATGGCTGCAACCAAAAAATGGCCAGGCATTGTGGTGGGCGCCTGTAGTCTCAGCTACTTGGGAGGCTGAGGCAGGAGACTCGCTTGAGCCCAGGAGTTGGAGGTTGCTGTGAGCGTGATGCCATGGCACTCTACCCAGGGGGATAGCTTGAGGCTCCGTCTCAAAAAAGAAAAAAAAAAAAAAGAGATTATGGAAAGTAATAAAGTTGTATGTCTTAGCTATCTGCATTCAAAATACTCTTCTAAATTTTTCTAATTAATAAAATTGCTATTTGTGTGTGAGAATTGGAAGAAATATATAGAAATATATGCTTCTGCAGTCAGTAGGTGAATATTCTCAAACTACCATATCGTTGACGGAAGGCCTCTGCTGATTAGGCAGTGTCATTAGTGTACATGAAACATAAATTCAAGGGCTAGTCATTGTATATTTCTTTGTAGCTCATATTTGATGCTGTGCTTAAGATAATGTACGCAGCAGTGGTTCCTTGGAGTGCAGCTGTGGAGCAGCTGGTGAAACAACACCTAGAAATGGACCATCCCAAGTAAGATTAGAGTGTGCCTATTTTTTTGTGCTTTGGGTAAACCTCATGTTTTGAGTTGACATTCATTTACATTTTTTTATTACTTACTATGTCCCATAGTATTTCATAAAAAGCACAATTCATGTTATATCTATAAATTTGCTTTTAGAGTCAAGTTATTACAGGAAAGCTACAAATTAATGGAGATGAAAAAGCTTCTTCGAGGCTACGGAATAAGAGAGGTGAATCTCTTAAATAAGGAAATAATGGTAAGTACATTATATGAAGAGTCTTTTCCCCTTCCGTCTATTTCTACGCCAACATGGGAAATTTCATGAGGATGATATTCTGATTGATTAAGAGATACAGGTTTTCTACTATTTTTTTTTTTGTTAGATACAATGTTAATAGAGTGTTCAGTTGTGAGAGTATTAAGGACAACAAATGGTAAATTAAGATGCTAATAAAGAAGAATGAACTTTCATATGATTCAGAATATAAATCATGTTTTAATCTTTCATACAGTTTATTTTTCGTTATATTACTTTAATTTTATGGCCACTTTGCCCTTATAAGTAAATGACTTCTGGATACTCTGAGATTTCATAGCAAAGAAGTATACATATTGTTCTTGTTTCAGAGGGTGGTCAGATACATTCTCAAACAAGATGTCCCATCTTCTCTAGAAGATGCTTTGAAGGTAGCACAAGCATTTATGTTGTCTGATGATGAGATCTACAGTCTGAGAATTATTGACCTAATTGATAGAGATCAGGTAATGTACGTCTTATATTGTCATTTCATATGCCTTCTTTGTTAACTAAATACTTAAAAATTACTGAAAGCCATCAAATTGTCCAAACAGACGTGCTCAAAATAAAATTATATCAATGTGAAAATAGGCGATGTTAGATCAGTCACTTTTTTCATATCTGCGAATTCTTTTAAAGCTGGTAATAACAAAACTCAGACTCACATTTCCCGTATATTACAGGATCCTTTGATTCTAGAATAGGGTGCATGTTTTCTTATGTTTTTTATATTTTTAAGTGTCTTTATTTTTATGTAATTCTATAACTATACGTATGTCTAAGAATTAAATAAATCTTAGGTACCTAGGGGTTTTTTTTCTGAGTATTACAGGAGTGTACATAATTTGGTTATATGAATTTGTATTTGTATCTTTTAAGTCAGTGTTGTACTTAGTAAATGTGCCCTTCACCCAGAATATGTGCACTGCACTAGTTAGATATAAATTTACCTTGCCCCTCTTTCCTCCTCCCCCACTTGATTTTTGTTGAGTTTTACTTCCTTATGTGCACAAAAGTGTTATTTGACTAGTTCCAGTTTAGAATTGAGTATATGTGGTATTTATTTTTTCATTTTTTTTTTTTTTGAGACGGAGTCTCAAGCTGTCCCCCTGGGTAGAGTGCTATGGCATCACTCACAGCAATCTCCAACTCCTGGGCTCCTGCCTGTGCCTCCCAAGGAGCTGGGACCACAGGCGCCCGCCACAACGCCTGGCTATTTTTTTGGTTGCAGCCATCATTGTTGTTTGGCGGGCCCAGGCTGGATTCGAACCCGCCACCTTAGGTGTATGTGGCTGGCGCCTTAGCCACTTGAGCTGCAGGTGCCGAGCCTATTTTTTCATTCTTACAATACTTCTCTTAAATTTATTTTATTGTTTGCTGTTATAAATTTTCAGGGGGTGGGGCACAGTGGTTCATACCCATAATGCCACACTTTGGGAGGCCAAGGCAAGAGGATCACTTGACCCTAGGAAATAGGGGTGGCTATGATTGTGCCACTGCACTCTAGCCAGGGTGTCAGAGTGTGACTTTATCTCAAAAAAAATAGAAAAGAAAGAAATTTTTAGACTTTTAAAACATTGAACCATAATCTATTTGTTAAAATGATATCTTTTCATGTTTAAATAAGAAAGAGATAAGTACAAATTATCCTTGCAGGTACCAAGTATTTTTTATTCTTTTCAAACACTGTGTATAGGGTGAAGATTGTCTCCTTCTGTTGAGGTCTCTACCTCCTGCTGAAGCTGAGAAAACTGCAGAAAGAGTTATCATATGGGCACGACTTGCCCTACAAGAAGAACCAGATAATTCTAAAGAGGTGAGATTTTCACTAAATAAATCCAATTTTTATGGATATTTATTATTAGGATAGACAAGATAGATTTAACAAATATGAAGATCTATCTTTTTCATTACTAGAATGGCAGTGAATTATACCTCTAAATTTACCACACAGAAAAAAATCAAATATGGCTGCTTTTGAGCAATTGCTTGAGCCCACACAGAGTAACCTAGGATCTATACAAATTTGAAGGGTTACTTTAAGTAGCTATTGTACGTAAAGGATTTTTCGTAATGCCTTCCAGTATAAACAGTGTTTTATATTGTATAGGACATTAATTATTGCTGTCAAATAGTAATGTCAGCTGTAGAACCAAGATAAATGTAAATACTCCTAGAACATTGAAACTTAGATGTGGTTTCAACAGAACCCAGTGTATTTAATTTTATTAATTTTAATTTTATTTATTTAAATTTATTTTATTAACAGAGTCTTGCTCTGTCACTGGGATACTGTATAGTGGCGTCATCATCGCTCACTGCAACCTGAAAGTCCTGGACTCAAATGATCCTCCTATCTCAGGCTCCCAAGTAGCTGAGACCTATAAGCACATGCCACTTTGCCTGGCTAATTTTTCTATATTTTGGAGAGATGGGGTCTCACTGTTGCTCAGGCTGGTCTTGAACTCCTGAGCTCAAACAATTCTCTTGCCCTGGTCTCCAGAGTGCTAGAATTACAGGCATGAGCCACCACCATGTCTAGCCCAGTTTACTTCTTTATAGATAAGGAACCAAATACCTAATTCATCCAGGATAGCTGGGTGTTTAAACCCTTAGTTATAGATGCCTCCTATCTTCTCTCAGTAGTCCATTTCAATAAATTTTTTCCTTTAGGGAAATAAGTTTTCTTTTTTTTTTAGAGGTTGGGGGGAGAAGATGGAGGGAGAAGAAGTAGAGTAGAGGGAGAAAGAAAGGTGAATGGGCTCGGCGCCTATAGCTCAACCGGCTAAGGCGCCAGCCACGTACACCTAAGGTGGCGGGTTCGAATCCCCAGCC
>NW_003852494.1:3002006-3007847 GCF_000181295.1 Otolemur garnettii
AAAAAAAAAAAAAAAAAGAAAGGTGAATGGAGAAGAGGGGAAGAAAGTGAGTTTCCTTTCTTAACACATTTTTTATGCTTTTATTAATGTGGCAGGCATTAGGTTAAATACTGGAAATAAATTATCTACTTCATCTTCCCAACAAAGCTATGCCATACTTCCCATTGTTAGCTCCTTATATTAATATATTAAATTCAGAAACTAAAATATTAAGATAAATGACTTTTTTTTTTTTTTTTTTGAGACAGAGTCTCAAGCTGTGTCCCTGGGTAGAATGCCGTGGTGTCACAGCTCACAGCAACCTCCAACTCTTGGGCTTAAGCAATTCTCTTGCCTCAGCCTCCCAAAAAGGTGGGACTACAGGTGCCCATAGAATACCCAGCTGTTTTTTTGTTGCAGTAATCATTGTTATTTAGCTGGCCAGGGCCAGGTTCAGCCTGGGTGTATGTGGCCAGTGCCCTATCAACTGAGCTATGGTCACCTCCAGAGCCTCAACTCTTATCTGTTTAATACCATCGTCTGTGTTCCTAACCACCAGCTTGAACTTCCCCAACAGTGAAAATTTGAATGTATTAATTAAACCTTTTCTTTTTTTCTTTCTTTTAAAGAAAACTTTTGTCTCCTCTCCCTGCTCCATTATTCCCCTGCTCCCCCACCTTGAATTGATTTGAGTTTTTCTTTTATGTGGGTGTGTATTAGATGGTCTGCTGGCTTCCTATTAGTATTGAGTACACTGCATACTTGCTTTTCTATTCTTGTGATATGTTACTAAGAAGAATGTGTTTCATCTTCATCCAGGTTAATACAAAAGATATAAAGTCTCCATCTTTTTTATGGCTAAGTATGGTATACATACTGTTGTTATACATCTTTTTTATGGCTGAGCATGGAATACATATAGCACAGCTTGTTAATCCATTCCTGAGTTGGTGGGCATTTAGTTAGGCTGTTTCCACATTTTGGTGATTGTAAATTGAGCTGTGATAAACCATCTAGTGCAAATGTCCTTATCATAAAATGATTTATTTTCTTCAGGGTAGATGCCTCTAATGGGATTGCAGGATCAAATGGGAGGTCTCAGCTGGGCGAGGTGGCTCACGCCTGTAATCCTAGAACTCTGGAAGGCTAAGGCAGGTGGATTTCCTGAGCTCACAGGTTTGAGACCAGCCTGAGCAAGAGTGAGACCCTGTCTCTAAAAAAAAAAATAGCTGAGTGTTGTGGCAGGCACCTGTAGTTCCAGCTACTTGGGAGGCTAAGGCAAGAGAATTGCTTGAGCCCAAGAGTTTGAAGTTGTTGTGAGCTATGACGCCACGGCAGTTTACCAAGAATGCCAAAATGAGACTCTGTCGAAAAAAAAAAAAAAGAAAGATCTAATTTGAGTTGTTTGAGGATTCTCCATACTTTCTTCCTAAAAGGAAGAGAGTTAGTTAGTTTGTAGTCCCATCAACAGTGTAAAAGTGTTACCTTCTCTTCACATCCACACCAGCATCTGCAGCTTTGACACCTTGCAATGTGAGCTAAGGTGGTTTTAATTTGCATTTCTCTGGTGATGGGGGACGATGAGCATTTTTTTCATATGTTTGTTAGCCATTCGTTTGTCTTCCTCAGAGAAGGTTTCGTTCATATCTCTCGCCAAGTGGTAGATAGGATTGTTTGGTCTTATTTTGTTGATTTGAGACAGAGTCTCACTATGTCACTCCCAGTAGAGTGCAGTGGCATCACAGCTCACAGCAACCTCAAACTCTTGGGCTTAAGCAATTCTCTTACCTCAGTCTCCCAAGTAGCTAGGACTACAGGTGCCTGGCTAAACAAAAAAAAAGGAAACTTTTAAAATAGTTACTGGACAATATTTATTAAACTTCTATTCTCTAGACTATTAGACCTCATCTTAACTTTTCCAGAGAACTTTTCCAAATGTTTTTTCAAGTAGGAAATAACTAAAAAAAATAAAATAAGAGTCTGTTAATTGTAGTGTAGTTGAAAGGTAATTCAGGAGAGCTAAACATTCTATGGTATTTCCAAATCATATATCCAAGAGTTTATCCTGGAGTTTTTCATGTTTAGTCTCTATAAGACTCTTTTAGGATCCACTTGTTGATTGTCCAACCCCCAACACAGTCCTCCCATTTTTTTAAACAACTTTGTTTTCCTGATTCTATCCTTTCTGTGTGTGTCCTTGTATGTTTACTACCTATATCATCAGTAAAGGCAGTAGATTTTATTTTGCATTTTTCTTTTTAGGACAAGGCCTGGAGAATGTCTGTTGCGAAGACATCAGTAGACATTCTTAAAATACTACGCGACATTCAGAAAGGTAGTCTCTACCTCTGTTCCCTCATCTTAGTTTGGTTCCATAGCTCATCCTTTTCAGAAAGGGGCAGCTTATATCATACATAGTTTTTCTGGTTCTGGTTATATCACTCTTACCCATTTTTCTTCATGAAAAATCTTTCTTCCCTGTATTAGCAGTGCAAGAATAGAAGCATGTAGAACCATGCTTTCATTTGTTTATATGCTTCAGTAAATTATTTAATGCTAGACTAGATTTCTTTGATGCCTTGAACTTATTGCTCATTTCTTTCAATTATTGGTGGTTATGATCAAGGAAAAGAAAAATCCATTTAAACTTGAACTTAAAATAATTAAGAAAGTAACTCCTGGCCAGGCACAGTGCCTCACGCCTGTAATCCTAGCTTTCTGGGAGGTCGAGGCGGGTATTGCTTGAGGTCACGAATTTGAGACCAGCCTGAGTAAGAGTGAGACCCTGTCTCTACTAAAAATAGAAAAACTGAGGCAAGAGGATTACTTGAGCCCAAGAGTTGGAGGTTGCTATGAGCTGTGATGCCATAGCACTCTATCCAGGGCAACAGCTTGAGACTCTGTATCAAAAAAAAAAAAAAAGGGTAACTCCTGGGGGAGGGAAAAGCTATATAGTATATTTCAGAAAAATGGATTTCTCTTGGGTAACCTACCTTTTCTACCTCTGGAAAGGATAACTAGATTTATTTTTATATGTTAATTATTTTTTATCAGCATCTGTAAAGAACAACTGAAGACTTGAGATAAGAGAACCAAACAAAGCTAATTAAAATGTTACCTTTGGGCAGGTGGCTCACACCCATAATCCCAGCACTCTGGGAAGCCAGGCAGGCGGAGGATTGCCTGAGCTCACAAGTTTGGGACTGGGGGTTGTGGTGGGTGCCTGTAGTCCCAGGAGAGGCTGAGGCAGGAGAATTGCTTGAGCCCAAGAGTCTGAGGTTGCTGTGAGCTATGATGCCATCGCACTCAATTGGGTGACAAAATGAGACTTTGTCTAAAAAAATTAATAAATTAATTAATAATAAATAAAATGTTACCTTTTAAAAATTCTGCTAATGTGGGAATTTGTATGTCTGCCATCACTTTTAAAATTTTATTTTTAATTTTTTAATTACATCATAACTATGAACTTTTAAAAATTTAATTGCAGGCAATCTTCAGAAGAAGGATGAATGTGAAGAAATCTTAAAATTATTTAAAGTGGTTGCCAGCTTACAGGTAAAGATGTTAAGCTGTATCAAAATATTATTAGTTGACTTCAGTGTATTTATTTCTCATCATTTTCTGCAGTGACCTTCAGTGATTTGAGATATTGGTTATCCTTTGTGTTCTTTCTCTTCTCTTTGTCTTTCAACATCTTTATCGAGACATAACCAATATACCGTATAATTCATTCACGTAGCAGGGGTCCTCAAACTTTTTAAACAGGGGGCTAGTTCACTGTCCCTCAGACTGTTGGAGGGCCAGACTGCGGGCTCCGGGATGAGTTGGCTGCTAGGCAGAACAGGCAGCAGCCGCAAAAACACTCGGCAGGCCGCATGTGGCCCACGGGCGGTAGTTTGAGGACCCCTGAATAAAGTATGTAAGTAAATGATTTTTGACATATTGCATTATTAATTCTTTAAAATGGTAAAATACATATAACAAAAATGTTCAATTTTAACATTTTTCCACATGCAATTCAGTGGCATTAATTACATTCACAGTGGTGTCTGTTTTTCATCACTCTAAGCAGAAACTTTGTAGCCATTAAACAATAACTTCCCCGTTCCTCTCTTCCCACAGTACCTGGTAACCTTTATTCAACTTTCTGTCTCTATAAACTTGCCTATTCTAGCTATTTTATGTAAGTAGAATAAAATAAGTAAGAGTGTATAGGAGTTCTTTGACCCAAAATTTTGAGACCTGCTATATTGACAATAGGATTATTTGTGAAAAGCACCTGGGGAATGAGCATAAGTTAACTTCTTTTTTTTTTATTTATTTATTTTTGAGACAGCCTCAAGCTGTTGCCCTGGGTAGAGAGCTGTAGCATCACAGCTCATAGCAACCTCCAACTTCTGGGCTTACATAAGTTAACTTCTCTGTGCTTTTCTTACATTTGAAAGTTAGAGGTATTGGGTAGCGTCTGTGGCTCAGCAGGTAGGGCACTGGCCCCATTTCCCAAGGGTGGTGGGTTCAAACCTGGCCCTGGCCAAACTGCAGTAAAAAAATAGCCAGGCGTTGTGGCGGACGCCTGTAGTCCCAGCTACTCGGGAGCCTGAGGCAAGAAAATCGCCTAAGCCCAGGAGTTGGAGGTTGCTGTGAGCTGTGTGACTCCATGGCACTCTACCGTGGGCGATAAAGTAACACTCTATCTTTACCAAAAAAGAAAAAAAAGGAAGTTAGAGGTATTATAAGGCAGTGATTTTTGATCTGGGCAAAATCGTGCATATTTATCATGTTACTATTTTTGAATATTTCTTATGCCAGGTTTGGTATGTTTCTGTGCAGATAAGGTCGCACTCTGTAGCCCAGGCTGGAGTGTAGTGGTGCACTAATAGCTCACTGTTGCTTTGAGCTCCTGGGCTCAAACAACCCTCCTGCCCTATCCTCCTGAGTAGCCAAAACTATAGGTGCACACCAACATCCCTGGCTTAGGAAGACTTATTTTTCACTCTATACTTTTAAAAACCATTTTCTTTCTTTTTCTTTTTTTTATCAAAAAATTATTTATTCTTCACAATATGCACTACAGAATTAATTTTAATACACTTATTAAAAGATCACTTGAGCCTATGAGTTTGAGACCAGCTTGGGCAACAATAGTGAAACCCCATCCCCCAAAAATAAATAAATGGTTGGGCATGGTGGCTCATGCTGCAAGTAGATTGCTTGAGCTCATGAGTTCGAGACCAGCCCGAGCAAGAGCGAGACACTGTCTCTCCTAAAAAATAGAAAAACTGAGGGAAGAAGATTGCTTTAGCCCAGGAATTGGAGGTTGCTGTGAGCTATGATGATGCCATGGCACTCTACCCAGGGCAACAGCTTGAGACTCTGTCTCAAAAAATAAAATAAAATATTGCTGGGCATGATGGCTCATGCCTGTAATCCTAGCATTACAGGCCTGTAATCCAGCCTCTGGGAGGCTGAAGCAGGTGGGTAGCTTAAGCTCACAAGTTAAAGACCAGCCTGAGCAAAAACCTATCTCTATTAATAGAGAAGGTTATTAATAGAAGAACTGAGGCAAGAGGATCGCTTGAGCCTAAAAGTTGGAGGTTGTTATGAGCTATGACACCATGGCACTCTGCCCAAGGCTTGAGACTCTGTCTCAAAAAGAAAAAAAAACAGAAAATAAAATAATGGCTCAGCGTCTGTGGCTCAAGCTGCTAAAGTGCCAGCCTCATACACCTAAGGTGGCAGGTTCAAATCCAGCCCGGGCTCGCCAAACAACAATGACGGCTGCAACCAAAAAATAGCCAGGCATTATGGCGGGCGCCTGTGGTCCCAGCTACTTGGGAGGCTGAGGCAGGAGATTCGCTT
>NW_003852494.1:3007867-3013096 GCF_000181295.1 Otolemur garnettii
GGCTAAGGCGCCAGCCACATACACCTAAGGTGGCGGGTTCAAATCCCCAGCCCGGGCCCACCAAACAACAATGATGGCTGCAACCAAAAAATGGCCGGGGGTTGTGGCGGGTGCCTGTAGTCCCAGCTACTTGGGAGGCTGAGGCAGGAGATTCGCTTAAGCCCAGGAGTTGGAGGTTGCTGTGAGCTGTGATGCCACGGCACTCTACCCAGGAGGACAGCTTGAGGCTCTGTCTCAAAAATAAATAAATAAATAAATAAAAATAAAATAAAATAAGTCTTTTTCCTGCTCTGACACTCAAGCTATCCAGATGCAGCCATTGTCATAAAATTCTTGTTTATCCTTCTAGAGATAGCCTATGGCTATCTAAACATAAAATTTTTGTGGTACTATGACATGTAATGAAGATCCTTTAACAAAATAGCATAGCAAATATCAGTGGTGAATTTTTATATTTATTTCTATAAATGTGTACTTAGACATGATGCATCTTCTTCAGGGAAAGCTTGGTGCCTGTAGCACAGTGGTTATGGCTCCAGCCACATGCACCAAGGCTGGTGGGTTCGAGCCTGGTCCGGGCCAGCTGGACAACAATTACAACTGCAACAAGAAAATAGCCAGGTGTTGTGGCAATTACCTGTAGTCCAGCTACTTGGGAGGCTGAGGAAAGAGAATCACTTAAGCCCAAGAGTTGGAGGTTGCTGAGAGCTGTAACTCCATGGCACTCTACCAAGGATGACACAGTGAGACTCTGTCTCAAAAAATAAATAAATAAATAAATAAATAAATAATTTTGGGGAGGAAAATATCAGTTTGAAATTTTTATCACATTTTATAAATATTGACTCCATCATAGATTATGTGTTATGCAGCCATCAAAAATAATATTTATGAATTCCTTGTAATGACAGAAAGGGGGAAATTACATGATATTAAGTGGAAAAGGTAAGATGTGAAATTCAACAATTTGGCCATAAAATGCTGATGAAGAAAACTGAACAGAAATACCAAGAAAATGTTCAATGTTTATAAGGTTAAGCTGTTAAGCTGTTCTGGATGGGGTGGGGGGAGAGTTTTGTGCCCCAGAGGACATTTGGCAAGTCTGGAAACTTTTCCTCATACTCCCTCCACCACCACCCCCACTCTACCCCGGAAAGAGCCTAACTCTTTCGCCCTGGGTAGAGTGCCATGGTGTCCTTATAGCTCACAACAACCTCAAACTATTGGGCTCACCAATCCTCTGGCCTCAGCCTCCCAAGTACCTGGGACTACTGGTGCCCACCACAATGCTCAGCTAGTTTTTTCTATTTTTAGTAGAAATATGGTCTTGTTCATACTCACTCTGGTCTCAAACTTATGAGCCCAAGTGATCCACCTGCCTTGGCCTTCCAGAGTGTTAGAATTATAGGCATGAACCACTGCACCCACCCAGCCTGGAGATATTGCAGGAGATATAACCATTGCACCCACGCCACTGATGTGGGGAGAATGATACTGTCATTCAATGGGTAGAAGCCAGGGATGCTGCTAAATACGTTATTAATACAACCCAAGGGATGGCCTCCCACAGTAGAATTATCTGGCCCAAGGTACTATCAAAATTAAGAAACCCAGATCTAAAGTGTGGCATCAGAGCACGGGGTCTGATTTCTTTCCCTGGGATTCAGTGAGGGCTTTTTTTTTTTTTTTTAATAAGATAGGGTCTTACAACTTGGTGCCTATAGCTCAGCAGCTAGGGCACCAGCCACATATACCAGAGCTGGCGGGTTCAAATCCAGCCCAGGCCTGCCAAATAACAGTGACAACTACAACCAAAAAATAGCCGTGTGTTGTGGCAGGCGTCGGTAGTCCCAGCGACTTGGGAGGCTGAGGAAAGAGAATTACTTAAAACCAAGAGTTTGAGGTTGCTGTGAGCTATGATGCCACAGCACTCTACCCAGGGTGACATAGTGAGACTTTGTCTCAAAAAAGAGACAGAATCACGTTCTGTTGCCTGAGCTAGAGTCCAGCCTCTCTTGAATTCTTGGCCCCAAGCGATCCTCCAGCCTTGGCTTCCCAAAGTGCTAGGATTACAGGCATGAGCCACCATGCCCAGCCTTCAGTGGGATATTTTTATTGGGTCTGAGGAATAAGTTTTAGGTCTGGAGTTAACAGTCCACCAGGAATTATAGAAAAAGGGCAAAGCTCACTTCTTCAAGCCACCAGGATAGAATCACCCAAACCTACTACTTAATTCTTTCTTTTTCTATTCAGAACTCCTCATAACAATGAATTGTCTTTTTCAAAATGTCAGTAATGTAGAAATTGAGAAACCCTGGTTAACCTGATCTTCTGAAACTATTTTCTGATTTTTTCTAATATTTTTAATTTTATGACTTGAAATGCCAAGTCTTAAATTCTTTTTTTTTGAGACAGGTTCTTACTATGTTGCCCTCAGTAGAGTGCCATGGCCATGGCATCACAGCTCACAGCAACCTCAAACTCTTGGGCTTTAAGTGATTCTCTTGCCTTAGCCTCCCAAGTAGCTGTGACTACAGGCACCGCCACAATGCCCGGCTATTTTGTTGTTGTTGTTGTTGTTGTTGCCATTTTTGTCTAGCAGGCCTAGGCTGGGTTTGAACCTGCCAGCCATGGTGTTATGTGGCTGGTGCCCTAGCCACTGAGCTACAGGCACCAAGCCTCAAGTCTTAAATTCTTAATTTACAAAATAGTCTTTGAGGGAGAGGTGATAAAGTTTAAAAAATAATGATAATCCTATTCAAATAGCAGAGACAGAAAAAAAAAAATTTTTTTTTAAACAATAGATCAACTAATCAGACTTGGTTGGGACTTTGTCTTGTTTACCTTTGCTACAGGAGAACTTTGAGATCTTTCTTTCATTTGAAGATTATAGCAATAGTTCCCTGGTTGCAGATCTCCGTGAACAGTACATTAAAATGCATGAAGTTGCACAGGCTAAACACAAACTCAGGAGCACCCTAGTGCCCATGGCTGCTGAGGAAAAGAACCTGAGCCTGGAGTCAAAGGTGCACAGACAGGTGCTGGCCCTGCAGGGCTCCAGACAAGAGTTGGAGGCAGAGCTGACTTTAAGAGCCTTAAAAGATGGGAATGTAGGAACAGCCCTGAAAAAATGCAGGTAATGTTCCAGATCTCCAAATTGTATAGTTTGTCTGAAAGTAACATTTGCTTGCTTGTTTTCTTTAGTAGTGAGGATGGGGCCAGTGGCACTTTTCTTTTTTTTTTAACTGAAGGAATTCTCAATTTCTTGCCCTGAGAGCCTATTTTGGGGTTCTATGTTAGAAAATAATAGTGTCAAAGGCAAGTAGCAAATTCTGCAGAGTTAGGTAACATAACCATTAAATTTAAATTACTGTGTACTTCAGCATTTATAGGCAGTCCCTAAGTTATAAACATCCAACTTCTACCTAACTCTTATGAATAGAGGCCATTTCAGTGAGTGATTCCCTGAGTTACAAACATCCAACTGATGTATATCTCACACTTACAAATGGGGGCTGTTACAGGTAGTAGGTACAACTTACATACAAATTCAACTTAAGAACATAGGTACAGAACTTATCTCATTCATAACCCAGGGACTGCCTATAATGGTATCCACAATAACTTGAAAACCAAAGTGTACCATATACCATGAAAACATGTGGGGGACATTGTACGTGTTGATGATGGTGGTTATATGTTAATCCCAGAAAGACATGTGTTTACTTTCAATATGAGTATTCTAACTACCAGCATTTTTTTTCCTACTTAAAGAGATTTGTTTAAGTATCACTGCAATGCCGACACTGGGAAATTACTATTTCTGACATGTCAGAGACTTTGTCAGATGTTGGCTGATGATATCCCAATGGCAGCACCTGTGGGACTGAACCTTCCTTCTGAGATACATGATCTAGCATGCCAAGCTGCCACCATCTGCAGTCCAGGTGACAAGATTTATAATAAATGTAGTTTTATATTCTCAGATTTGTTTCATTGTTATTTCCCAAATGCTTTCTATAACTGGACAGTACAGTAACTAGATAAGAGATAGTATCATCATTTTATAAAGGAACAATTATAATTGATTCTCCTTGGGGATATTGAACAATCTTTCAAAATATTAACAATGGGCTCGGTGCCTGTGGCTCAAGTGGCTAAGGCACCAAGCCACATACACCTAAGGTGGCGGGTTCGAATCCAGCCCGGCCCGCCAAACAACGATGGCTGCAACCAAAAAAAAATAAAAATAGCCGGGCGTTGTGGCGGGTGCCTGTGGTCCCAGCCACTTGGGAGGCTGAGGCAGGACACTCGCTTGAGCCCAGTAGTTGGAGGTTGCTGTGAGCTGTGCTCTACCCAGGGGGACAGCTTGAGGCTCTGTCTCAAAAAAAAAAAAATTAACAATGACTGTTGATGTTATTCACTTTAGTAGGATTGTGAAATTCTTTGTATCCCTATGTATTATTTAATTTATTTTTTTAAATTAATCATTGGGGATTCATTGAGGATACAAGAAAACCAGGTTGTATTATTTTATTTTTAAGCCAAGTTTAATAAAAAAGTTGAATTGCATTATTTTTAGTTATTTATTTATTTATTTTGAGACAGAGCCTCAAGCTGTCAACCTGGATAGAGTTGTGGCATCACAGCTCACAGCAACCTCCAACTCCTGGGCTTAAGTGATTCTCTTGCCTCAGCCTCCCAAATAGCTGGGACTCTAGGCACCTGCCACAGCACCTGGCTATTTTTTTGGTTACAATTGTTGTTGTTTGGTGGGCCCACCTGGATGCAAACCCACCAGCTCAGGTGTATGTGGCTGGCACCTTAGCCACTTGAGCTACAGGTGCCCAGCCGAATTGCATTATTTAAGATAGTCAAAGCTATGTTGAAACCTTCCTATTTTGTGGCCTTCCTTAAAATTTTGAATGGTGGCCTGGCACCTGTGGCTCAAGCGGCCAAGGCGCCAGCCACATACACCTGAGCTGACAGGTTCAAATCCAGCCCGGGCCGCCAAACAACAATGACAGCTTCAACCAAGAAATAGCTGGATGTTGTGGCAGGCACCTGTAGTCCCAGCTACTTGGGAGGCAGAGGCAAGAGAATCACTTGAGGAGTTGGTGGTTGTTGTGATCTGTGATGCCACAGCACTCTACCCAGGGCGACAGATTGAGGCTCTGTCTCAAAAAAAAAAAAATTTTTATTTTGAATGGTAATTATAAAAAGATTGTT
>NW_003852494.1:3015626-3017097 GCF_000181295.1 Otolemur garnettii
CCACAACGCCCAGCTATTTTTTGGTTGCAGCCGTCATTGTTGTTTAGAGGGCCCAGGCTGGATTCGAACTCTCCACCTTGGGTGTACGTGGCTGGCGCCTTAGCCACTTGAGCCACAGGCACTGAGCCGACTTAATGTTCTTAATGTAATTGTTTAGTTATTACTCTTCTGTTGCTAGTCATCTAAAAGATCAGGAGATTGTGCAATAGCTTATAGTATTAACTTTTTATGAATTTGTTCAGAAATTTGTCTCTCAAATGGAGAAAAGGTTTTCATCAGCTAATGTTTTAAACATCTCAGGTGAACTAAGCAAGTTATAATTAAAATATCTCATTTTGGACGGCACCTGTGGCTCAGTGAGTTGGGTGCTAGCCCCATTTACCGAGGGTGGCAAGTTCAAACCCGGCCCTGGAGTAACTACAACAAAAATATAGCCAGGTGTTGTTGGCGCCTGTAGTCCCAGCTACTCTGGAGACTGAGGCAAGAGAATCGCCTAAGCCCAGGAGTTGGAGGTTGCTGTAAGCTGTGTGACTCCACGGCATTCTACCGAGGGTGTTAAAGTGAGACTCTGTCTCTACAAAAAAGAAAATAAGTAAATAAATAAAGTATTTCATTTTCTAGTGGACTTAGTGATTTTTTTTTGTTTAAATCATTTTTTTTGTTTGTTTAAATCAAGGCTTGTGTTAACTTCCAATAACTAACTTTGAGAATGAATTCCATGCATTGAAGAAGTGGACTATACCTGAAAACAATTTTCTATAATACAGTCTTTCTTTGTTTATAAAATTTAAATAGGAAAATTCCTTTATTTAGGTAAAATCCTTTTATCATTTCACAGGAGATGGCCTTATTTTACCTGTTATCAATTACATTTCTGCCCTGCTTCAGAACCTTCAGGAATCTAGCCAGTGGGAACTGGCCCTAAGATTTGTAGTTGGTTCATTTGGTACCTGTCTTCAGCACTCTGTGTCAAACTTCATGAATGCCAGTTTAAGTGAAAAGGTATAGTTTTGAGCACAAATACTTGGACTTTGGGTGAATATAGATAATAAAGCACTGCCAAACAAAGGAATTGGGAGTCCACATTATCCTATTTGGCTATGCAACAAGGAAACTGATAATTCGTCAGATTTAAGAAACATTTGTTGAGGGCAGCACCTATGGCTCAGTGAGTAGGGCGCTGGCCCCATATTACCAAGGGTGGCGGGTTCAAACCTGGCCCTGGCCATACTGCAACAAAAAAATAGCCAGGCATTGTGGCGGGCGCCAGTAGTCCCAGCAAGTTAAATGAGCTTTTTGGTTATAATAAGTCTTTGCACTGCAAGCTCAGTGCAGTTTTGACTATGTCACATTGGGTCAAAAATAGCTCCCTGCTTTTTTTTTTTTTTTTGAGACAGGGTCTCACTATGTCGCCCTAGGTAGAGTGCTGTGGAGTCATAGCTCACAGCAACCTCAAACTCTTGGGCTCAAG
>NW_003852494.1:3017216-3024596 GCF_000181295.1 Otolemur garnettii
AACCCACCAACCTCAGTATATGTGGCCCGCACCCTACCCACTGAGCTATAGGCTCCACCTGCTGATTGTTTTGTTATTGTCTAAATTGTTATAATTATTCTCTGATAGCATCATTGAAGAGCCTCTAAAAGACAAACTACCAGTTGATATCTTACTTATGAAGTTGGGTTTCACAGGGAATTATCTTCATTTCTGCTATTCTGTTGATATTTACTTAAAAGCTGATTATAATCAACTTTATTGAGTTAAAGCTTTCAAACTTAAGATGTACAGCATCCATAGCTCAGTGAGTAAGGGCACCAGTCTTATACACCAACTGGCAGGTTTGAGCCCAGCCCAAGCTTGCTAACAACAATGACAACTACAAGCAAAAAATAGCTGGGCATTGTGGCAGGCACCTATAGTCCCAGATACTCAGGAGACTGAGGCAAGAGAATTGCTTAAGCCCAAGAGTTTGAGGTTGCTGTGAGCTGTGACACCATAGCACTCTAACAAGGATGACACAGTGAGACTCTGTTTCAAAACAAACAAACAAAAAAAAACCTTAAAATGTACAGTGTTAAGTGTATCAACCAATGTATTCACCTTGTCACCAATATTGTAATCAGGATATAGAGTATTTTTTAAAGTTTGTTTTGCCCCTTATTTGGGACTCCCCTACCCCCAAGCTCTAGGTTTCTAGTTATAGATTAATCCTAATACTTTATGCACATAATGTTCAATTTTCAAAGTTCCATAATATTTGAAATGAGTTTTCTGAACGATACATATACATAGACCTAAAGATTCTTTTGTTCTTCTCTGACAGTTATTTGGAGAGACTGCATTATTTAAATCGAGGAATATTGTTATGGAATTGAAAGAAAAAGCAGTTATGTTTATCAGGGAAAATGCTACAACACTACTACACAAAGTAAGTATTTTTTCTAGGTTTCTCCATAAAATCTTTTTTTTTTTTTTTGCCTTTTACCTTGGACTACAGTGCATATGAATTAGTAGTTTATGGTTCCATACAGTACTATTTTACTCTTCAAAAGCATCAGGGACTTCTATCACACCTAATCATAGTGGTGGGGTTTTTATTATGGTAATTGACATTCTATTGACCATTTATGAAATGGTAGTCAATCTTTCCCACTTTTTTGTTTTTTGGGTTTTTTTTTTTTTTTTTTGAAACAGAGGCTCACTATGTTGTCCTTGGTAGAGTGCTATGGCATCACAGCTCACAGCAACCTCAAACTCTTGGACATACGAGATTCTCTTGCCTCCCAAGTAGCTGGGACTACAGGCACCTGCCACAACACCCAGCTATTTTTTTATTGCAGTTGTCCTTGTTTAGCAGGCCCAGGCGCTGAGCCAAGCTTTCCTACTTTTGTCCCCTGATTTTAGTTACTTATGAATTAAAGCGTTATAAGGGCCAGGCATGGTGAGTCATGCTTCTAATTCTAGCACTGTGAGGTGGGTGGATTGTTTGAGCTCAGGAGTTTAAGACCAGCCTGAGCAAGAAGACTGAGATCCTATCTCTAAAAAAGTAGCTAGGCTTTGTGGTGGGCATCTGCAGTCCCAGCTACATGGGAGGCTGAGGCAAGAGGATCATTTGAGCCCAGGAGTTTGAAGTTGCTGTGTGCTATGATGCCTTGGCACTCTACATGACAAAATGAGATAGTCTCAAAAAATAAATAAAATGTTTAAAAAAATAGAAAAAATTCGCCAGATGTGGTGGCCGGTACCTGTAATTCCATCTACTTGGGGGCTGGGGCAAGAGAATCACTTGAACCTGGGAGTTTGAGGTTGCTGTGAACTGACTATACAGCGCGACAGAGTGAGAATCCATCTCAGAAAAGAAAAAAAGCATTATAAAGATTCTAGCTATAATTTATTTCTTTGCCAGAAATCCTAATTTTACATTAGCCTTTATTTTTGTGAAAGTTATAATGTACTTTTTGGTGAAAAAATATGTTTACATTGGGCATTTTGTTTCCATTTGTCAGATTACATTTTTAAAAACGAAAGTAATTTCAAAGTTTCAGAAAATTTTTAAGAACAGTAAAAAGCTCTGGTACACCCTTGTTACTTCATCATTTGCTTGTATGCTTACAGAAAAGGATGATGATAGCTGGGTCTGAATGTTAAAGAGGGTGGCAAGAAGAGATTGGATCTGTTTTGTAAGGAGATTTAAGACTAACACGTAGGTTTTCAGCCTTATCAGTTGTTTCGGTAATAGTGCCATTTTCTGAAGCCGGAGAGTTGTTACAGAAACAGATCTATAGGAGAAAATCAAGAAAGGGTTCAATTTTTAGTATTTTATATTTGAGGTCTTTTTGGACTCTGACTTTCAACTGGGAATTTGTATTGAAGTCACAGATGTTGAGCTTGGGAAAGATTTAAACTTGAGGGTCATCATGGCAAAAGTGCTTTCTTTTTTTTTTTTTTTTTTTTTTTGAGACAGAGCCTCAAGCTCTCCCCCTGGGTAGAGTGCCGTGGCATTACAGCTCACAGCAACCTCCAGCAACCTCCAACTCCTGGGCTCAAGCAAGTCTCCTGCCTCCGCCTCCCAAGTAGCTGGGACCACAGGCACCCGCCACAATGCCCAGCTATTTTTTGTTTTCAGCCGTCATTGTTGTTCAGTGGGCCCAGGCTGGATTTGAACCCGCCATCTTGGGTGTACGTGGCTAGTGCTTTAGCCACTTGAGCCACAGGCGCTGAGCCCAATGATGCTTTCTTTATAAATGTTTAAATATTTTTTTCTTTGTCACCTGTTAGGAAGGAGGAATAAATGTACTCTTGTGGGTTTTTTTTTTTTTTTGAGTCAGAGTCCCACTGCGTTGTCCTCAGTAGAGTGCCATGGCATCACAGCTCACAGCAACCTCAAACTCTTAGGTTTAAGCAATTCTCTTGCCTCAGCCTCCCAAGTAGCTGGGACTATAGGCCTCTGCCACGACGCCCAGCTATTTTCTGTTGTAGTTGTTTTAAGCTGGCCCAGTCTGGGTTTGAACTGCTAACTTCAGTGTATGTGTCTGGTACTGTAACCACTGTGCTATAGGCGCCAAGCCTAAATGTGCTTTTTATAGTCTTAGGTATGAAAAAAAGCTTGTATTAAGTTGAAATTTTTTTGTTTGTTTGTTTGTTTGTTTGTTTGTTTGTTGAGACAGAGTCTCAAGCTGCTGCCCTGGGTAGAGTGCTGTGGTGTCGTAGCTCACAGCATCCTCTAAGCTCAAGTGATCTTCTTATGTCAGTTTTTCTATTTTTAGTAGAGACAGGGTCTTGCTTTTGCTCAGGCTGGTCTTGAACTCATGAGCTCAAGCAATCCATCCAACTCTGCCTCCCAGAGTGCTAGGATTACAGGCATGAGCCACCAGGCCCTAAGTTGAATATTAAACAATCATATGAAATGGTTGTTTTTATAAGTTAAAAGCTCAGATATCAGCAATCTCATGTGGTTAAACCTATTTGATAAAAGAGAGTTAAATCTTCAATCTAGGTCACAGTAGAGGTCAGGAACAGGAGGGGAATCCAGTAGAAGAAATATGAAGAAACAGCCAGTGAAAACGAAGAACAACCAAGAGAGATTGGACTCTCTGAAGTTTAATGTGGAATGTTTTATGGAGTGGGGGATTGACTGTACCCAAACTGTGAGAACAGCTGGTGGAGTGCTGGGGTTGAGAGCTTTTTTTTTTTTTTTTTTGCTGTTTTTGGCTGGGGCTGGGTTTGAACCCGCCACCTCCAACATATGGGGCTGAGAGCTTTGCAAGGGAGAATCTTCTACAGTGGTTTTCTATAAAGGGGAGCAGAGAAATATGGTAGGGGCAACAAGAATTGAGTGATTTCCTTCTGAGAGTACTGAGCCACAAGAGAGGAAAAACTAGTGATAGAGAGAATGGACTTTGGCAGGAGTGAGACTTTTAAGTAGATAAGAGTGAATGGGGTCCAGAGATGCAAGGAGGGTTGGCCTCGGGTAGGCAGGAATAGTTGGTGACTGACTAAAAGGGAAGCTGGTAGTTTTGGTGGTGGGAGGATGAGGCAGATGAATTCTGGTTGCTTCTGATTTCTCAGTGAAGCAGAATGTGAGATCATTGGCTAAGAATGAATACAGGAAGGGGATGCTGGAGATGTGAAAGGAAAGGGTAAAAGAGGCATGCAAAAAGTAGAACTTGTTCTACTTCCTGCTTCCTTTAATTTCTGATAAGGTCATTAAACATAAGCAAACACATTGTAACTGTGTTACTATAAATAACTTTTCATGAAACACTTGTTTTTTCATAGTGTCTATAATTCAATTTAGTGATCAATAAGCCTTCAGACACTTAATTCTGTTGTGATTGTGAAGAATTTGCTTCTTTTGATGTTTTCTTCCCATAGGTATTTAATTGTCGCCTGGTGGATCTTGACCTGGCATTGGGTTACTGCACTTTCTTACCCGAAAAAGATGTGTTTGAAAATCTCTGGAAGCTCATAGATAAAGCATGGCAGAATTATGACAAAATTCTGGTAAGCCATAAGGAAGCACATCTTCAGTTTCTTGAAGTATTAAAGATTTGGAGGAGAAATGAAGTTGGCTTTGCCACCAGGTTTTAAAGATTTAGTGGAAGAAACGTTGAGTGAACTCACATGCTTTCTATCAGCTTTTGCTTAACCCGTGACATACTGGTGAATATATATGCAAGTCATAAGCATTGCTCAACCCAAAGAAGTACGACGTCTTTTATTTCTGAAAGTCTGCATGCATAGGTTCAAATCCTAGCCAGGAAGGAAAGAAGAGAAAATCTGTATATAGCCTTGGAACTTCACCTGTGATATATTTGAAATCCTAGACCCTGAGTCATTTATTTTTTATAGGATAAGT
The DNA here is from genome assembly GCF_000181295.1 of Otolemur garnettii. Taxonomy (NCBI): domain Eukaryota; kingdom Metazoa; phylum Chordata; class Mammalia; order Primates; family Galagidae; genus Otolemur; species Otolemur garnettii. The sequence goes on from NW_003852494.1 coordinate 3,022,060, forward strand.
TTAACAGATAGAAAACTTCCCTTGAATGTTGTTTGTTTTAAAACTTACCTTTTATGCTGAGAAGCTGAGGCGAGTGGATTGCCTAAGCTCACAGGTTCGAGACCAGCCTGAGCCAGAGCAAGACCTTGTATCTAAAAATAGCCAGGCATTGTGGCAGGCACCTGTAGTCCCAGCTACTTGGGAGGCTGAGGCAAGAGGATCGCTTAAGTGCATGAATTTGAGAATGCTGTGAACTATGATGTCACTCTACTAAGGGTGACAAAGTGAGACTCTGTTTCAAAAAAAAAACCTTTTATGGAGATTTTGCTTGCAAGATAACTAAACTTTGACCTTTTATTATAAAGGCAAGCCAGACTAAATTTATGATATCATACAAAAAGCTGAAATACCTAAATACTGTATAAGAAGTAATGGCAGTGTACAAAGCAACGCGTAACACTCTACACTGTTATCGCAAAGAAAGGTTATGATTTTTATTGTTGGGTTTCATCTAAAAGGTATCGGAAGAACTTATTCTATTTGCAATTGTTAATTCTGTTTTACTTTTTAAGGCAATATCTCTGGTAGGTTCTCAGCTAGCCAGTCTCTATAAGGAAATAGAAATGGAGCTTAAGTTCCGTGAACTCAGTACTGATGCCCAGTGGGGTATTCGCCTTGGTAAACTTGGAGTGAGTATTCCTTGTGTTGCTGTTATTAATTCTGATAATCACCCAATTGGAAAATGTAAAATAAAGACTTCATTGTCTTTTATTTCACGGGGTGGGGGAGAATGTATATGTACTCAATCAAATTTTAGTTATATTAAGTACTTGCACATTGGTACTTTAAAAGAAATAAGGGCTTTTTGCCTCATTTCCTTTTTTCTGTATATTTAAGGAGATAAAAGGTGCCTGACATTTTCAGCTGCTTAGCTTTCTCATTTCTGGGTATGCATGTATCTAGTATGAGTTGACATTTATGCTGTTTCAGGCCTAGCCTTTAGCCTCATACTTTTGTTTTCTGGTGGTGTTATTTGGTTAAAGATAATGTGAAAACATATATACAGGTATACTGTCCTTCAGAACTCTTAGAAGGGAAAAGCAAATGTTTCTTACTTTTGACTTTACAGTAGATCTAGGCTTTATAGTCAAAAGAACAGGCAGAAATGTTGCCAAAGATATAAAACATCTTATTTAATTTTCAAACAGTTAGCTTATCAGGAAGATAATCACTGTAGAAGTGTTTTAAGGCCTAATTCCTATGTATAATGGGACTGCTGTTCTGTTGGCCCTAACAACTAAACTTCACAGATGAAGAGGCAGTGGTTAGGGTGGCTAAGAAGGCTGTTGGACACACATACACCTCAAATCTTAGAATAACAGTTGGGTTGGGTTTGAAAATAAAAGTTGGAAGAGCTATAAAAAAGTTTTCTTTTTAAAAAAATAATAGGCTGGGGAGGGTAAGGCAAGAGAATTGTCTAAGCCCAAGAGCTAGAGGTTGCTGTGAGCTGTGATGCCATAGCATTCTACTGAGGGGGACAAAATGAGATTTTGTCTCAAAAAAAAAAAAATAAAGGGCGGCAACTGTGGCTCAAAAGGGTAGGGCCCCGGTCCCATATGTCGGAGGTGGGGGTTCAAGCCCAACCCTGGCCAGAAAATATATATATATAAATAAGTAAAATAATAATAATAGGCTGGCAGTGCCCATAGCTCAATGGGTAGGGCACCAGCCACATACACCAAGCCTGGCAAGTTTGAACCCAGCCCAGGCTAGCTGGGATAACAATGAATGACAACAACAAAAGTGGCTGGGTGTTGTGGGGGGTGCCTATGGTTCCAGCTACTGGGGAGGCTGAGGCAAGAGAGTCGCTTAAGCCCAAAAGTTTGAGGTTGCTGTGAGCAGTGACAGAACAGCACTCTACCAAGGGTGGCATAAAAAATAAATAAATAAATAAAATAAAAGACTAGAGGCCAGGCGTGGTGGCTCATGCCTATAACCCAAGCACTCTCGAAGGCTGAGGTGGGTGGATTCCCTGAGCTCACTGGTTTGAGACCAGCCTGAGCAAGATGGAGAACTTATCTCTAAAAATAGCTGGGCATTGTGGTGGGCTCTTGTAGTCCCAGCTACTTCGGACTGGCTGAGGCAAGAGAATTGCTTAAGCCCACGAGTTTGAGGTTTATGTGAGCTATGATTCCATGACAAAGTGAGACTCTGTTTCAAAGAAAAACAGTAGGCTGAATGCAATGGCTCACACCAGTAACTATAGCACTTTGGGAGGCTAAGGTAGGAGGATCACTTGAGGCCATCCTAGGCAACATAGCAAGACCTCATCTCTACAAAAATATGATAAAGTTAACTGAGCATGGTAGCATGCATCTGGAGCCCTAGCTACTCAGGAGGCTGAGGCAAGACAATTGCTTGAGCCCAGGAATTGGAGGCTATAGTGAGCTATGATCACACAACTACACTCTAGCCAGGGAGACAGCCAAGACTCTGACTCAAAAAAAATTTTTTTAAAATAAATAATAAATAGGCTTGGCGCCTATAGCTCAACCGGC
>NW_003852494.1:3025362-3027820 GCF_000181295.1 Otolemur garnettii
CCACAACGCCTGGCCATTTTTTGGTTGCAGCCGTCATTGTTGTTTGGCGGGCCCGGGCTGGGGATTCGAACCCACCACCTTAGGTGTATATGGCTGGCGCCTTAGCCACTTGAGCCACAGGCGCCGAGCCAGATACTCCCTTTTCAATTCACTGTTTAGTGCTTCCCAAATTTGCCTCATGAAAAGTATCCCTATCTCAGTGGGTAGGGTGTTGGCCCCATATACCAAGGGTGGCAGGTTTGAACCCAGCCCTAGCCAAATTACAACAAAAAATAGCTGGGTGCTTATGGCAAGCACCTGTAGTCCCAGCTACTCGGGAGGCTGAGATAAGCCCAAGAGCTGGAGGTTGCTGTGAGCTGTAATGCCACTGCACTCTACCAAGGGCAACAAAGTGAGATTCTGTCTCTAAAAAAAAAGAAGAAGAAGAAATGATTTCTGGACCGCTCCCTGGCAGTTCTGACTCAGCATGTCTGGACTGAGGCCTGGAAATCTGTGATCTTTAATAGGAGCTCAGGATGATTCCTGTGATTAGGAAAGTTTGGAATTATTCTCCTGAGTAATTAAATTTCTAAATCAAATCAATTTAGGTAAGCAAACTAATTTTAATCTAAAAAATTATGAAAAGTAGGATTTAGGGAGAATCCTAATTTCCTATTAAAACATTTGTAAGCAAATTTAGAAATCCAAAACAAAATGTGTTTTATTATAACAAAAGTGTTATTTATAGATTCAGCTGATTTGATGAGTAAGAATGATTTATAATTTACATCTGAGGTGTTTTCAATTATTAGATATGAGGACTTGTTTGCTGGTTTCAAAGTGATCACACACATTAGCTCATTTAATTTTATTTATTTAATTTTTTTTTTGAGATAGAGCCTCAAGCTATTGCCTTGGGTAGACTGTTGTGGCATCACAGCTCACAGCAACCTCCAGCTCCTGGACTTAAGGGATTCTCTTGCCTCAGCCTCCCAAGTAGCTGGGACTGCAGGTGCCTGCCACAACGCCCGGCTATTTTTTGGTTGTAGTTGTCATTGTTTGGCAGGGCCAAGCTGAATTCGAACCTGCCAGGTCTGGTGTATGTGGCTGGCGCCTTAGCTGCTTGAGCTACAGACACCAAGCCTCATTTAATTTAAAAAAAAATTTTTTTTTTAATTTTTAAAATTGTTATTGTGTATTAGTGCCAGAGAAAATGAGTACATGAGAAAATGAGCCCATTTTACCTGACCAGTTACTCAAGGTCAAATTATGTGTATAAGTGACTGCGTCTAAAATACTAAAGGTGCTATAATGCCCATCTGAGTTGTAGCATATCCATGGAATCTTTCTCTCTGTGGATGGTAGGGAATAGAGTAATGACCCTGTCTGTCACCTTCTTGAACCCAGAAGTCAAGGACTATAAGCTGCCCATAGCTATAAGTAGCAATGATTTAAATTGTACTTTGAAAGTATACCATTCTTTGGCTTGGAGTAAAGAAAGTACACACCTGTTCTTTGTTTTTTTTTGAGACAGAGCCTCAAGCTGTCCCCCTGGTAGAGTGCTGTGGCATAGCTCACAGCAACCTCCAACTCCTGGGCTCAAGCGAGTCTCCTGCCTCCTCCTCTCAAGTTGCTGGGACCACAGGCGCCTGCCACAATGCCTGGCTATTATTTTTCGGTTGCAGCCATCATTGTTGTTTGGCGGGCCCAGGCTGGATTCAAACCCACCACCTTAGGTGTATGTGGCTGGCGCCTTAGCCACTTGAGCCACAGGCGCCGAGCCCAGATCTGTTTTATTAACTTGCACTCCTGATAAATTCTTATTTTACAGTATAGAACCCTTTTGTGAAATTTAAATAGCTATACTAATGTCAGGTTCATTGCACAGTTATTCTGATTACATGGCATTGATGATTTGTATTTGTATATAGTGACACTTTTGCCTTAAGCAATCTATCTGAATAAATGTAGATGACCTTTAGAATATCACAGAATGACTTGAAAATGGTGCTGCTTGAAAATTTTCTTGATATTTTAGTTATCCTGTATAGCAAATTAAACCATCACCACCTTATTAATACGACATGAAAAGACATTTCAGTTGTTACTTTGTACTAACCAGATTCCTAACTTTTATTTTATTTCTATTTATTTATTTATTTATTTTGAGACAGAGCCTTAAGCTGTCACCCTGGGTAGAGTGCTGTGGCATCACAGCTCACAGCAACCTCCAGCTCCTGGGCTTAAGCGATTCTCTTGCCTCAGCCTCCCAAGTAGCTGGGACTATAGGTGCCTACCACAATGCCTGGCTATTTTTTGGTTGTAGCTGTCATTGTTGTTCTGCAGGCCCAGGCTGTATTCAAACCTGCCAGTTCTGGTGTATGTGGCTGGTGCTTTAGCCGCTTGAGCTACAGGTGCCTAGCCAGAGTCCTAATTTATAAACCTTGAATACTTTTTCTTTTTCTTTTTTTTTTTTTTT
>NW_003852494.1:3028290-3030005 GCF_000181295.1 Otolemur garnettii
CCCAGGAGTTGGAGGTTGCTGTGAGCTGTGATGCCATGGCACTCTACCCAGGGCGACAGCTTGAGGCTCTGTCTCAAAAAAAAAAAAAGAATTTGGCGGTGGGTTGCACCTGTGGCTTAGTGGGGTAGGGCGCTGGCCCCATATATGGAGGGTGGCCGGTTTGAACCCAGCCCCAGCCAAACTGCAACAAAAAAATAGCCGGGCATTGTGGTGGGCGCCTGTAGTCCCAGCTACTCGGGAGGCTGAGGCAAGAGAATTGCCTAAGCCCAAGAGCTGGAATTATTGTGAGCTGTGATGCTACGGCACTCTACCAAGGGTGACATAGACTCTGTCTCCAAATAAATAAATAAATAAATAAATAAAAAGAATTTGGGGGCTTGGCACCTGTGGCTCAAGTGGCTAAGGCTCCAGCCACATACACCAGAGCTGGTGGGTTTGAATCTAGCCCAGGCCCACCAAACAACAATGATGACTGCAAAGAATTTTGGTTATGTTGTCCTTTTTTTCCTGTACATATGCTAACGTGCACTTTATAAAATTTATTTATTCATTTATTTATTTGCAACAGAGTCTCACTATATCACCCTGGGTAGAGTGCTATGGCATCACAGCTCACAGCAATCTCAAATTCTTGGGCATAAGTGATTCTCTTGCCTCAGCCTCCCAAGTATTTGGGACTACAGGTGCCTGCCCCAACACCCAGCTATATTTCTGTTGCAGTTGTAATTGTTTTAGCTGGCCCGGACTGGGTTTGAACCTGCTGGCTTGGGTGTATGTGGCTGGCATCATAACCACTGTGCTACGGGCCCTGAGCCAATATAAAATTTATTTAAAGCAAACTTATAATTTACATACCATCTTATTATAGTATGTCATGTAGTTAACAATATGTATTCCAAGGTTAGTACATACCTTTGTCATATTTGTTGAATTCTATGATATTCCTTTATATGGATATGGTTAAATTTTAATGATGGGAACATGCTCCTAAGTTTTTTGTCAGAAACTCTATATGGAAATGTATGCCTTTAGGGAGATCCGTGTGTAATTGAATACTTCTTTTAGCACATTTCAGTTGGACTGTGATGCAGCTCTTCAGCTATTCATTGAAACACTGCTCCACAACAGCAATGCCAGCCAAAGCCAGAGAGATGCAAGTCCAGAGTGTACAAAGCAACATCGTTCCAAACTCTTGGCCAAAGTCCTCGAAATGGTTCCTTTACTGACCACCACAAAAGATTTGGTCATCAGTCTTAGTGGAATACTACATCAGGTAGATGAATGGTGATATGAATATATCAGGGCATCTGAAACATCCCTCTCACTTTTAATTTACTAGATACATAGTCACAAATTGGATATATATGTTCTATATTTTTATGAACTTTTCATTTTGAATCAATTCTAGATTTCTATGTTTTAATACAATTTAATACGGCAATTTTCCTGTCTTGTATTTTAAAAACATAGACCTAGCACTTTTTCCCAAATTTTTGAAAACAGCACACATTCTTAGAAAAAAAAAAAAATTGAACTAGAAAGAAAGGAATAAATCAAAAAAGGGAATTTTTCTATAACCCCGTTCCCTGGAGATAAAAGTGTTAATAGTTTGGTATAGTGACTGTTGTACACTAACTGTACTATTCTCTTACCTTCTTACATGTCAGTACCTGTACATCTGTGTCTTTTTTTTTTTTTTTTTTTTTTAAGCGGAG
>NW_003852494.1:3030515-3032903 GCF_000181295.1 Otolemur garnettii
TCCAACTCCTGGGCTCAAGCGAGTCTTCTGCCTCAGCCTCCCAAGTAGCTGGGACCACAGGCACCCGCCACAACGACTGGCTATTTTTTGGTTGCAGCCATCATTGTTGTTTTGGTGGGCCCGGGCTGGATTCGAACCTGCCACCTTATGTGTATGTGACTGGTGCCTTAGCCACTTGAGCCACAGGCACCAAGCCAATTTTCATTCTTTATTTTTTTAATTTTTAAAAATGTTTTGAGATGGGGTCCTACTATTTTGACCATGCTGTTATTGAGCTCCTGGGTGCAAGCCATCCTCCTGCCTCAGCCTCCTGTGTTGCTGGGATTATAGGCATATACCACTGGGCCCTAAATTTTATTATTATAAATTATTAGCAATGAATATCTTCACACATTTTATACTTTTATTTGATTTTTATTTTTAGGAGATCTGAGAATTAGAATTTTTAAGTCAAGGGGTAGTTTGATGGGGAAATAAAAGTAGGTAACAGGAGAAATAAGATTGTAAGACTAAGAAATATTTCAGTTTTATATTTTGACTAATTCAGCCAAAAATTATATAGACTTGCTCAGATTTTCTAGGTGTACAGTAGTTCATCTTCCTACTTTGTTAAATGTTGTTTTCATGTGACTTTAGTTGACATTTAAAAAACAGAAAAAAATGGTGTGTTAGCAGAAACAGGGCAAAGAGAATACTTCCTTTTTTTTTCCTTACAAATGCATGTATAGATACCACCCCATTAATTTTTCTATTACAGTATATAGGAAGAGCTAAAATGAAATCCTTTGAGAAACTTACTTGGAGGCCTGTGATTTTAGTTGTGTCATTTCCCAAAAAAGGTCAATTTCTTCTTGTTCTGATTTTCCTATTATAAATAGAAGAAATAAAACTTTAATTTCAAAATCCTATAAAATTATGAGATTTTCATCATATGTTTATACTTTTTATATCTTTAGTATTTTAAGAGCATCTTTATTAAAACAATATTCTCTAGCTTCTTTTAATAGCTTTTGAAACATTTTAAGCATTTATATTTATGCAAATGTTGTGCCCACCCCGGGGGTCGCCTACCCAAAGACCACTCACAATCACAAATCGATGCAAAAAGCAAGAGGAAGGTTTATTGCTGGCGCGTCAGGGTTCCTCAGCCACAAGGGGGAAGGAACCCTGAGAGGCTGTTACAAGCTGCTTTTAAAGCGAAAAACTACATGCAGGGGGGTGAGGGGGCGTTAGGTCTGAGGCGGTTGGTGATTGGGGAATTTATAACTTGCAGGGTTGCTGGGCAGTTTTGCTCTGGGGACTTTTTGCGACGGTTATTTTTAGCACGGGTATGAGGGAGTAGGGAGGGAGTAGGGTGTTGCCTCCAGGTGCAAGAGTCTGATATGCGGGTAGAATGTTTTCATTGTTTTAGGGCCTCCTTACTGCCCTGTGGCCTAACACTAACAGGCACTTATATTTATGCTAACAGTGCATTTTAAAAGTTAAAAAATTTCAGCCCACTTTTAAAAGTGTAATTAATCTAACTTAACATTGTAATGTACTGAGATTTTATATTTGTAATCATACTGATGAACAAAATTGAGTAAAAGTATCAGCATGGCAATGTCATCTAAAGGTTTGATATGTTTTGTTTCTGTACAGTTGGATCCCTATGACTATGAAATGATTGAAGTTGTCCTGAAGGTTATAGAAAGAGCCGACGAAAAGATAACCAATATTAATATTAATCAGGTATAACAAATTAAGAAAGATTTAACAATCATCTTTCTATTTTTATTTGGATAATTCATCTTACAGTTGTCCAGTGTCTTTCTGTATTATACTTTGAGCTCTCTCTCTTTCTCTCTCTCTTTTTTTTTTTTTTTTTTTTTAAACAGAGTCTCACTCTGCCATCCTGGGAAGAATGCCATGGCATCATAGCTCACAGCAACCTTAAACTCCTGGGTTCAAGCGATCCTCAGCCTCCCAAGTAGCTGGGACTACAGGTGTGCACTACCACACCTGCCTAATTTTTATATTTTTAGTAGAGATGGGGTGTTCCTCTTGCTAAGACTGGTCTCAGACTCCTTAACTTGAGCAATTCACCTGCCTCATCCTCCCATAGTGCTAGGATTATAGGCATGAGCCACCATGCCTCGCCTAAGCACTCTTTAAACTCTTTACTTTATTCTAGATCTATTTCTTTAAAAGGAATACAGAAGTAAAAACATGTTTATGCTACCTATGTTTATCATTTATTTATCTTCATCCCATTTTTACTATATTGAAATGATTTAAACCATTTCATTTACTACCCAAGAGTAGGAAGCTAATAGAGGACTAATTGTCAAGAAGTAAGGCAAAATATGTATATATATATACACATGCATTTTTTTTTTTTTTTTTTTT
>NW_003852494.1:3032956-3050405 GCF_000181295.1 Otolemur garnettii
TGTTGCCCTACATAGAGTGCCATGGCGTCACAGCTCATAGCAAACCTGAAACCCTTGGGCATAAGCTATTCTCTTGCCTCAGCCTTCCAAGTAGCTGGGGCTACAGGCGCCATGGATAATGCCCAGCTTTTTATTTATTTTTTGTTGTTGTTGTTGGACAAAGTTCTACCCTATGCCCTGAGCAGAGCCTCCGAAGCCACTGGGATTACAGGCACTCACAACACCCAGCTGGGTTTTTCAATTTTTTTCAGGAGTCAGTGTCTCACTCTCACTCAGACAAGCCTTGAACTCCTGAGCTCAAGCAATCCTCACACCTTAGCCTCCCACAGTGCTGGGATTACAGGTGTGAGCCACTACACCTGGCTGTTTTTCTATTGTTGTTGTTGTAGTTGTCACTGTTGTTTAGCAGGCCTGGGCCAGGTTCAAACCCACCAGCTCCTGTGTGTGTGGCCAGTACCCTAACCACTGAGCTATGGGCGCCGAGCCAGAAGTAAGGCAATATTATTTGTCACCTAGCAAGAAGAAAAGGACGTGGGGCTCAGAGGTAGATTCAGTTTTGTGTGCTTTTTGTTGTCATTATTGTTGTTTTTGTAGCTTTGTGTATTAGTAGGACAGGTCCAGAACTTGTTCAAAGTAAATAAAGTATTTTCCCCCAGATTTTTTAAAATAAGATATGCTTTTCGCCAGGCGCAGTGGCTCATGCCTGTAATCCTAGCACTCTGGAAGGCCAAGGTGGGTAGATTGCCTGAGCTCACAGGTTTGAGATGAGCCTGAGCAAGAGAGAGATCCCATCTCTAAAAACAGCCAGGTGTTGTGACAGATACCTGTACACCTAGTTTCTCAGGAGGCTGAGTCAAGAGAATTTCTTGAGCCCAAGAGTTTGAGGTTGCTGTGAGCTGTGATGCCATGGCACTTTACCAAGGGTGGCAAAGTGAGACTCTGTCTCAAAAAATAAAAAAGGAAAAATACCCTTTTTGAAAAATTCTCAGTACTTGTTAGTCATTTCTGAATTTTGGTCATAGTAGCTTTTATATTTTTTAATTGGATCTTAGAAAATAAAAGAAAATGGATTGATTCAAAAGTTATGTAAGCCCACAAATATAAAACATAAGGGAGATAAAAGATGTGGAGAATGACTTTTAGACCACTTTTTTTTTTGTTTTTTTTTTTGTGTTTTTTTTTTGAGACAGTCTGAAGCTGTCGCCCTGGGTAGAGTGCTGTGGCATCATAGCTCACAACAACCTTCAACTCTTGGGCTCAAGTGATCCTCTTGCCTCAGTTTTTCTATTTTTAGTAGGGACAGGGTCTCACTCAGGCTGGTCTCAAACTTGTGAGCTCAAGCTATCCACATGCTGTGGCCTGCCAGAGTGCTAGAATTATAGGTGAGCCACCACGCCTGGCCTTAATCAAGTATTTTTGAAGTATATCTCAAACTATTTGAAGAACATGTAGAAAAATGCCAAACTCTAGTTTGCAAAACATCTTATCAACAGAATAAGATTGGTTTTGCCCAGTATAATTTCCATAAAGATCATATAAATTATGGTTTAGAAGAAGAACATAAGGGGAGACTAGAAAAGGGTTTGTTTGGTTTGGTTTGGTTCTGTGGGGTTTTTTTGTTTGTTTTTTTGTTTGTTTTTTTTGAGACAGGGTTTCATTCTGTAGTCCCGGGCCAGAGTGCCATGGCATCAGCCTAGCTTACAGCAACCTCAAATTCCTGGGCTCAAGTGATCTTCCTGCCTGAGCCTCCCAATTACCTGGGACTACAGGCGCCCGCCACAATGCCTGGCTAATTTTTTCCTATTTTTAGTAAAGACAAGGTCTCACTCTTAGGCTGATCTTGAATACCTGAGCTAAAGGTATCTGCCTGGGTTGGCCCCCCAAGTGCTAAGATTACAGGTGCCAGCCACCACACCTGGCTAAGAAAAGATTTTGATCATCTTTATGAAAATAAGACTATGTCAGAAATAGAAACCTTTAATAGTTTAGAGTAGATTTTATAACACGCTTGGTGCCTATATGTCAGTGGTTAGGGCGCCGGCCACATGCACTGGGATTGGTAGGTTTGAATTTGGCCTGGGCCTGCTAAACAACAATGACAACAACAACAAAATAACCAGGCGTTGTAGTGGGTGCCTGTAGTCCCAGCTACTTGGAAGGCAAGAGAATCGCTTAAGCCTCAGAGTTTGTGGTTGTTGTAAGCTGTGATGCCATAGCACTCTACCAAGGGCGACATAGTAAGACTCTATTTAAAAAAAAAAAAAAAAAAAGGGCTCGGTACCCATAGCACAGTGGTTAGGGCACCAGCCACATGCACCGAGGCTAGTGGATTCAAACCCGGCCCGGGCCAGCTAAACAACAATGACAACTGTGACAAAATATAGCCAGGCATTATGGTGGGCACCTGTGGTCCCAGCTATTTGGGAGGCTGAGGCGGGAGAATTGCTTGAGCCCAGGAGTTTGAGGTTGCTGTGAGCTATGACTCAATGGCACTCTACCCAGGGCGACACAGGGAGGCTCTGTCTCAAAAGAAATAAAAAGGATTTTATGACAGCCTAGGATTGGGTTATTCTTACAGGAAACATTTTTTTTATTTTAATATAGGCATTGAATATTCTGAAACATTTGAAGTCATACAGAAGAATTTCTCCTCCAGTGGACCTAGAATATCAGTATATGTTGGAACATGTAATAACTTTGCCATCAGCTGCCCAAACTAGACTGCCTTTTCACCTAATATTCTTTGGCACAGCACAGAACTTCTGGAAAATTCTCTGTATGTTCATTAACTTTTTTGTGAATTTTACTGAATAGCCAAATATTTTTTCCTAAGCATATTATACTCTCCTTATTTTCTTTCTAGCTACAGAACTCAGTGAAGAATCCTTCCCAACATTGCTCTTAATTTCTAAATTAATGAAGGTAATGGGTTAAAATTTTGTAAGACATTTCTTTATGCTACAATTAATTCTGACCCTGTGTAAAAGACTGTTATGCTACTTTCACACAAAATCTTAAAAGTGAACATATAAATGAGCCATAACTTTCCTTTCTTTGAAGTTCTCTCTGGACACTCTGTACGTGTCTACAGCCAAACATGTTTTTGAGAAAAAACTGAAACCGAAGCTCTTTAAGTTAACACAAGCTAAATCCTCAACACTGATTAACAAGGAAGTAACTAAGATCACTCAGACCATCGAATCCTACTTACTGTCGATAGTCAACCCAGAGTGGGCTGTGGCTATTGCCATCAGCCTTGCCCAGGATATCCCTGAAGGTAAAGATATTTCCTTTAAAATTATAGTAAAATAAACTTACTTCTTTGTGTCTTTAAGGAGGAGGGATGCAAGAGTTTTAAAATGTGTGTACCACTTTCTCACTTGTGGTATTGCTAAAGGATTCCCTGCAGTCTGGTTAGGGTGTGTGGATAGGAGCACTCCCCAGCTTGGTGGTGGGAATATAGGGTGATGTGTTACTTTCTAACATCCAGTTGTACTTTCGGTGATAAATCCTTAGACAGCTTATGTAACCAAATAAATATACAAACACAGGCACTTATTGCCATATTTTCAGTTGTAACACAAGTTTGAAAATAACTTTTTTTTTTTTTTTTAAGAAACAGAGTCTCACTTTATTGCCCTTGGTAGAGTGCTGTGGCGTCAAGGCTCACAGCAACCTCAACCTCAAGGGTTCAAGCGATTCTCTTGCCTCAGCCTCCCAAGTAGCTGGGGCTACATGTGCCCACCAGAACGCCTGGCTATTTTTTTTGTTGTTGTAGTTTGGCCAGGGCCGGGTTCAGACGCGCCACCCTCAGTATATGGGGCCCACTGAGCCACAGGCGCCACCTGAAAATAACTTTTTTTGAGACAGAGACTCAAGCTGTTGCCCTGGGAAATAACTCTTTTTTTTAAAAAAAAAAACTCATCAGGCTTGGCGACCTTGGCTTAGTGGTTTAGGGTGCTGGCCACATACACCAGGGCTGGCGGGTTCAAACCTGTGCCAGGCCTGCTAAACAATGACAACTACAACAGCAACAACAAATAGCCAGGCATTGTGGTGGGCACTATAGTCCCAGCTACTTGGGAGGCTGAGGCAAGAGAATCACTTGAGCCCAAGAGTTGGAGGTTGCTGTGAGCTATGAGGCCATGGCACTCTACCTAGGGCAACATAGTGAGACTCTGTTTCAAAAAAAAAAAAAAATACAAAAAGGCTTATCAGTAAAGAACTAGTTTTAAAAAATGGGACAAATTCTTAGAATGGAATATTATGTAGCTGATTTTGAAAGATGTCCAGGATATAAAGTGAGAACAGCAAATCATACTAGCACATGTATGGTATTATCCCATTTGGGTTAAAGTGTGCATGTATACATGTATGCACATCACTCTCTCTCTCTGAGAAATCTTCTGGAAGAAATAGAGGAATCTAAAAAATGGAAACCGCTGAGGGCCTCTGTGGGCTTTTAAAATCTACTTTGTGTCCTGTTCTGTTTAAATTTTTTTTTTTACTATGACTATGCATTTTTATAATTAAAATAAAACTTCTTAATTTACATAAAATATGTCTTCCTGTAAGAGTTAAGATTTACTTATATTCCTGGCCATCAAAACTACCCCCCAAAAAGAAAAATAGATTTACTTATAAATCTTTTTTTTAACTTTTTAGGTTCCTTCAAGATGTCTGCTTTGAAATTCTGCCTTTATTTAGCGGAAAGATGGCTAGGGAATATCCCATCACAGGTGTGTCTGAGTTTATTTCATTTTTATTTATTTATTTTTATTTTATTTTATTTATTTATTATTTTTATTTTATTTATTTTGAGACAGAGTGTTATTTTGTCACCCTTGGTAGCGTGCCATGGTGTCACACCTCACAGCAACCTCAAACTCTTGGGCTTAAGCGATTGATTCTCTTGCTTCAGCCTCCCAAGTAGCTGTGACTATAGGCACCTGCCACAATACGTGGCTGTTTTTAGAGACACGTCTCTCTCTGGCTCAGGCTGATCTCAAACTTGTGAGCTCAGGCAGTCTGCCTGCCTCAGCCTCCCAGTGTGCTATGATTACAGGTGTGAGCCACTGTGCTTAGCAGTTTGTTTGGTTTTTGGTTTTTGTTTAGAGACAGCGTCTCACTCTTACCTAGGCTTTAATGTTGTGGTACAAATTTAGCTCACTATAGCCTTAAACTTCTGGCCTCAAGTGATCGTCCCATCTTAGCCTCCCATGTAGCTGAGACTATAGGCATGCACTACCATGCCCATCTAGTTTTTTTACTTCTTGTAGAGGTGGGCTCATTCTATTTTGCCAAGGCTGGTGTCAAGTGTTCCTCCTACCTCAGCCTCCCACAGTGCTTGCTTAGGCTGCTTTTTCTTTCCTTGGTGCTTGAAATGGAGGCAGAAGACCAAGGCTTTGTGTGGATGCTTAAGGACACAGTTAAGGAAGGGTGAGACCATGATTGGTAAAGTTGGATTTTTAGTCTGAAGTGAGATATATAAAATAAGGTTCTCTTTTTGCTTGGAACATTTCAAAAGGATGAAAAGCGTCAAAAAGCTGAGGCTTTGCTGAAGAAACTCCATATCCAGTACCGGCGATCTGGGACAGAAGCTGTGCTCATAGCCCACAAACTGAACACGGAGGAGTATTTAAGAGTGATAGGAAAGCCAGCACATCTCATTGTCAGTCTGTATGAACATCCTAGCATCAGCCAAAGAATTCAGAATGCATCTGGCAAAGATTATCCCGGTGAGGACAAACTTCCTTTTGGTTTGTCTTTTTCTGTTTGTTTGTTTGTTTTTGTTTTTATTTTTTTGGTTCAAAAAGAACTATCATTTTGATTCTCCCCTTTCTGATACTAAAAACTGAAGGTTTTAAAAAAATTTTTTTTGTCCGAAATACCTTAGATATTCATGCAGCAGCTAAAGAAATAGCCGAAGTCAATGAAATCAATTTGGAAAAAGTCTGGGACATGTTGCTGGAAAAATGGTTATGCCCTTCAACAAAACCTGGTGAAGTAAGTAGTCGTGACCAAGAATATCTCTTGTTGAATACAGGAGTTAGAAGCATGTCTAGGCCAGATACAATCTGTGGTTGACTGCTCAAAACCAGTATTTAGGCCAGGTTTCGGTGGCTCACGCCTATAATCCTAGCACTCTGGGAGGCCAAAGCTGGTGGATTACTTAAGGTCACAAGTTCGAGACCAGTCTCAGCAAAAGCTAGACCCCCATCTCTACTATAAATAGAAAAACTGAGGCAAAAGGATCACTTGAGCCCAAGTTGGAGGTTGCTATGAGCTATGACGCCATGGCACTCTACCCAGGGTGACAACTTGAGACTCTGTCTCAAAAACAAAACATTATTTATAGCTGTTATAACTTACACATAAATTCAAAGTACAAACTAAATTTCCTTGAGGCCAGGAACTGCATCTATTCATAGCATGAAGCTCACAATACTTTGTAAGTCCCAATAAATACATAATGGATTAATGAATGACTCATTTAAAATTCATGGAGTCCATTTCTTTTTTTTTTTTTTGAGAGAGCCTCAAGCTGTCACCCTGGGTAGAGTGCCGTGGCATTACAGCTCACAGCAACCTCCAACTCCTGGGCTCAAGCGAGTCTCCTGCCTCCGCCTCCCAAGTAGCTGGGACCACAGGCGCCCGCCACAACGCCCGGCTATTTTTTGGTTGCAGCCATCATTGTTGTTTGGCGGGTCCGGGCTGGATTCGAACCCGCCACCTTAGGTGTACGTGGCTGGCGCCTTAGCCGGTTGAGCTATAGGCACCGAGCCTGGAGTCCATTTCTTTTAAAAATTGTCCAACAGGCTTGGAGCCTGTAGCTCAGCAGTTAGAGTGCCGGTTACATACACTGGAGCTGGTGGGTTCAAACCCAGCCCAGGCCTGCCAAATAACAATGACAACTATAACTGAAAAATAGCCAGGAGTTGTGGTGTACGCCTGTAGTCCTAGCTACTTGGGAGGCTGAGGCAAGAGAATTGCTTAAGCCTAAGAGTTTGAGGTTGCTATGAGCTGTGACACCACTGCACTCTACCTAGGGTGACATAGCAAGACTGTGTCTCAAAAAAAAAAAAGTCCAATGACTATAAGCTCTAGGAGGACAAGAATATTCGTTTTGTTTATTCAGGCAACCCATGTGCTTAAAATCATGCCCATCACATAGTAAAGTGCTCAGTGAATGTTAAGTGAATGAATGTGAGTAACCCATCACTCAAGCAAACTCTTTTCATAATTACTTGCATTGTAGTTTTTCAGTATAAACAGAATTTTGTATATTGGGGTTTTATCTAATAGATCTTCATAAGATCAAAGTTTTTACTGTCAAACTTCCTTCAGTTTTTGACCTACTTCCTATTTTTTCAAAGAATCCATCAGAATTGTTTGAACTTCAAGAAGATGAAGCGCTACAGAGGTATTCATTTCCTTATTTTTTGCCTGTATCTTGATGCCTAGTAGGAATCTTACCAATAAATTTTTCAGTGGTTTATTTTTAAAAGACTTTCTTAATATAACTTGGATCAGAGTCTCTGAGAAGAATCAATTCATTAATACATGGATGTGAGTATCTCCAGTGGTTGTCTCTGATTTTTTCTAAGACCCAGAATTTCTGAACCCTCAGTGAGCTCTTACAAATGTTGGGGATTCCTAGGACATCTTAAGCAGAAAGTACATCTCAAGCATAGGAAAATTCTAGGTAGAACTTTGGCCCTAAGTCCTTATGTGTTCTCTCACCCTGGTAAGCTGAGGTGGTTCAGATATAGGCCACCAGATTCCTTTTGCCCTGGTAACCTATGACTGACTCTTAATTGGTCACAACTTGCTGACTTGAGAAGACTATATCTGAGCCCAAGTCAGAAAGAATGTGGTAAGCCATAAATATTGCTTGGCATAGGCACAGAGAGGGTGTGGTAGCACACATGCCAGATTTCTACCGTTCCTGCCCTGGACCAAAAGTAGGTCAAGAGGCCTAGGAGGCCCTCAGCCCTGAAAAAAGTGTCTCCTGTTTTGGAGCAGAGCAGGCCTAACTTTACTCCATGCCCTCCTTCCTGCTGGACTCCAAACCCTGGCCTTTTTTAGTCTTTTAAGGGCGGGGACTCCTTTGTTTAAGCAAGAGGAATCTCTTGGAGTGTCTAACTGAATTAGCCACAGGGAGAGTCTCAGAGGGAAGCAATTCACAGTGAGGGTTGGGGGAGAGAAAATCCTAAGAGGGTACTTCATGCAAAGTTGATAACTTCTGCCGTATTCTACTTCTCAAATCCACCTGACCTATTTTGCCCTTTCCTGAGAGAGGCACCCTGCCCTGACCCTAGAGGTTGAGACATGTCATTAACAAGGCCCTGAGTATTAAAACACAAAATTTTATGTGTGAAGTATACAAAGGTTTTATGCTATGGTATGTGTTAATTTATTAAATAAGGAGAATTTAAATGATCACAGATTACCTAGCTCTATCATAGACGAGGAGGCTGAGACCTGTTTTATTTTTATTATTATTGTCATTTTTTATAGACCTGCTTTTATTGTATTTATTTTCCTCCTTTAAAGAGGAAAGCAAAAATGTCATTGACCCATAATACTTCCAGCCTTCATTTGGGATGTCTAATGACTTTCTGTGGACAAAAACATAAGTCTATTGGTTTGGTAATCTATCACTAAATTAAATAAATGTAATTAAATTTTTTTCCAGAGTCCAGTATCTCCTTCTGTCCCGTCCGATTGATTATAGTTCAAGAATGCTATTTGTATTTGCAACATCAGCAACAACCGTAAGCTCTAGAAACTTAATCAAAACTCTTTTGTGTATTTCAGCTTAACACTTTTTCCTGTGTATTTACCATGCTTGATTTCATGCACATATGATTCAAATGATGTGCACATTATTATTCAAAGTCCATCTATCTTTATAAACAAGGATTATGCTGTCCACCATGCTCCATTTAACACCGGCTTTAGTAACATCTGCCAGTGCACTTGTTGACAGCTCCCATAAGTTATCTTATTTACTCTTATTACCTCCCTTGTCAGTTAATAATATTCCTGATAAAAGGGGGCCAAACAAACTGACCACAGGAAAAGCCTCTGCTGTGGCCTCACAACCTGGTATAATTCAGCTACTTGCTCTTATCAGACCACCCTCTCTGCCCCCCAACTTCAGTTAGACTCAACTTGCAGTTTTCCCCCATAGCATTGTGACCTTCAGGTTTTTGCATATAGAAATATCCTCTGAGGCAGTTGGAGCATAGGGAGGGGAAGGATGTGGAGCCAGTAGGCAAGTAGTTCTTGTAGAATAGGAAGAAAGGGAGGAAGTCTGAGATGCTGACTATAGGTCCATGACAGAAAGGAAAAATAGTCCCCCCACTTTTTGCATATTTGTTTGTCTTTTAGTCACTCTTTCAAATGAAAATGGTATTTAATGCAAAGTGGCTAATGTATCTCACAGCTCAGCTATATAAGTACTTTTTCTTATAGTATGCTTTTTGTATATTTCCCATTTTGCCACATAGATATTAATGAGTACATTTTAATTGATTCACATTAACATGTAATTGGTTGGGAGCAGTGGCTCATGTCTATAATCCTAGCACTTGGGAGGCTGAAGCAAGAGGATTGCTTGAGGCCAGGAGTTTAAGACCAGCCTGCGATTGGTGCCTGTAGCTCAAGCAGCTAAGGCGCCAGCCACATACACCAGAGCTGGTGGGTTCTAATCCAGCCCGGGCCTGCCAAACTACAATGACAGCTACAACCAAAACATAACTGGGCATTTTGGTGGGCAGCTATAGTCCCAGCTACTTAGGAGACTGAGGCAAGAGAACCATTTAAACCCAAGAGTTTGAGGTTGCTATGAGCTGTGACACCAGGGTACTCTACCTAGGGCGACAGCTTGAGACTCTGTCTCAAAAAAAAAGGACACTCTTAAGTGTGAAAGTCATCTGTGGTTTTCAATACTGTCAGTGCGTGCTTGTGCTTAACAATGACTAGTATAAGAGTTGGAGGAGCCCTCTGCCTTAATTCTACAATCAGTTTTACCAACCATTGCTTTTGCACCATCAGTGCAATATCAACACTGTGTAAAAGCTGAACGACATCTTAGTATCATTATGAAAATAGTTTTGACCCTTTCATTCCTGAGTCTCAGGACTGCCCCTCCACAGGTCTATGAGCCACATGTTGAGAAGAGCCATATTATACAATGCATTTCTTTTTTTTTTTTTTTTTTTTTTTTGAGACAGAGCCTCAAGCTATCCCCCTGGGTAGAGTGCTGTGGCATCACAGCTCACAGTAACCTTCAACTACTGGGCTCAGGCGAGTCTTCTGCCTCAGCCTCCCAAGTAGCTAGGACCACAGTCACCCACCACAACACCTAGCTATTTTTTTGGTTGCAGCCATCATTGTTGTTTTTTTTGGCCAGCCGGGGCTGGATTCGGACCCACCATCTTAGGTGTATGTGGCTGGCGCCTTAGCCACTTGAGCCACAGGTGCTGAGCCTACAGTGCATTTCTTAAAGGAAAAGATTGACTTTAATTTTTTTCTTTTTTGAGACATAGTCTCACTTTCTTACCCCCAGTAGAGTGTTGTGATGTCATAGCTCACAGCAACTTCAAACTCTTGGGCTCAAGTGAGCCCTCTACCTCAGCCTCCCAAGTAGCAGGGACTATAGATGCCTGCCACAATACCCAGCTATGTTTTTAGAGACATGGTCTCGCTCTTGCTCAGGCTAGTCTCGAACTCCTGAGCATAAGCGATCCACCCATCTCTGCCTCCCAGAATGCTAGAATTACAGGCACCTGGCACAACTTTAATTTTTTAAGAATTATGTTGTTGGCTTGGTGCCTATGGCTCAAGCGGCTAGCAGGGGTCCTCACATGTTTTAAACAGGGGGCCAGTTCACTGTCCCTCAGACTGTTGGAGGGCCGGACTGCAGGCCCTAGGACAAGCTGGCTGCTAAGCAGGACAGGCAGCGGCAGCAAAAACACCCGGCAGGCAGGATAAATGTCCTAGGCAGGCTGCATGTGGCCCATGAGCCATAGTTTGAGGACGCCTGGGCTAAGGCATCAGCCATGTACACCTGAGCTGGCAGGTTCGAATCCAGCCGAGGCCCACCAAAACAACAATGATGGCTGCAACCAAAAAATAGCCGGGTGTTGTGGCAGGCACCTGTAGTCCCAGCTACTTGGGAGGCTGAAGCAGGAGAATCACTTGAGCCTAGGAGTTGGAGGTTGCTGTGAGCTATGATGCCATGGCACTCTACTACCCAGGGCGACAGCTTGAGGCTCTGTCTCAAAAAACAATAAAATAAAATAAGAACATGTATTCCTACTCCTCCTGCCTTCTCATCTCCTAATCACCAACCTGGCTGAACCCTAAGCCAGAAGACCACAGCTCATTGATACAGTTCATTAAGGTCAGATTCCTAACCTCATGTTCCTCTGGGGCACAGAGAAGGGTGAAAAAAAAAAAAGAATTATGTTGTTTATGTTACCTAAGCTGAAACTTGTTTACCCACCAACATGCAAGTCTGCAACTCTCCAATCCTGTCTTGGTTTTCCAGACATTAGGTATGCATCAGTTAACATTCGCTCACAGAACACGTGCTCTTCGGTGTCTCCTGTATTTGGCTGACAAGAAAACTATAGAATCTCTCTTTAAAAAACAAATCGAAGA
This sequence comes from Otolemur garnettii, assembly GCF_000181295.1. NCBI lineage: Eukaryota > Metazoa > Chordata > Mammalia > Primates > Galagidae > Otolemur > Otolemur garnettii. The sequence goes on from NW_003852494.1 coordinate 3,044,630, forward strand.
AGTGAAGTAAGTAGAATATTTTTTGTTATATTAAGAAATAAGAAACACAGCTCGGCACTTGTGGCACATTGGTTAGGGCGCTAGCTACATACACCAAGGTTGGCGGGATCAAACCCAGCCCAGGTCAGCTAAGCAACAATGACGCCTACAACAGAAAAATAGCTAGGTGTGTCAGCTCGGTGCCTGTGGCTCAAGTGGCTAAAGCGCCAGCCACATACACCTAAGGTGGTGGGTTCGAATCCAGCCCGGGCCTGCCAAACAACAATAACGGCTGCAACCAAAAAATAGCTGGACATTGTAGCAGGTGCCTGCGGTCCCAGCTACTTGGGAGGTGGAGACAGAAGACTCACTTGAGCCCAGGAGTTGGAGGTTGCTGTGAGCTATGATGCCACAGTACTCTACCCAGGAGGACAGCTTGAGGCTCTGTCTCAAAAAAAGAAAAAAAAAAAAATAGCTGGATATTGTGGAGAGGGCCTGTAGTCCCAGCTACTTGGGAGGCTGAGGTAAGAGAATCACTTAAGCCCAAGTGTTTGAGGCTGCTATGAGCTGTGATGCCACAGCACTCTACCAAAGGCAACATAGTAAGACTCTATCTCAAAAAAAAAAAGGAAATAAGAAACAGGCTCGGTGCCTGTAGTTCAGTGGGTAGGGTGCCAGCCACATACACTGGGGCTGGGGGGTTCGAAACTGGCCCGGGCCAGCTAAAAGAACAATAACAACAACAACAACAACAAAAATAGCCAGGCGTGGTGGCGGGCCCCTGTGCTCCCAGCTACTTGGGAGGCGGAGGCAAGAGAATCACTTGAGTCCAAGAGTTTGAGGTTGCTGTGACTCCATGGCACTCTGCCAAGGGCGACATAATAAAACTCTGTCTCAAAATAAAACAAACAAAAAAAAAATAAGAAACAGAACTAATTTTTTGTACCCTCATATTAATCTGAAATTTAATAATAAATAGGAAACATTATTTTTTGAAACTATAACTTTTAAGCCCCTTATTTCAGAAGACTGCATTAGGGTAGCTATGTGAATGTAGTGCTATTGCCTTTGATATCCTTGGCATTTTGGTAAAGGGGGAATGGGCCTTTGAGAACATGTTTACATCATTTCTAGGAGACATTTAGAAACTGAATGTTTTCTATATCTTGCTCAAACTTCTGTCTGGTGCTGTATTCAGTGAATATATTTAGAATCCCAAAATGGACATTTAAAAACAAATTAGTGGCAGCGCCTGTAGGTCAGTGAGTAGGGAGGCTACTGGCCACGTACATAGAAGGTGGTAGGTTAAAGCCTAGCTCTGGCCTGCTAAACAACAATGATGACAACTGCAACAAAAAATAGCCGGGCATTGTGGCGATTGCCTGTAATCTCAGCTACTTGGGAGGCTGAGCAAGAGAATTGCTTGAGTCCAAGAGTTTGATGTTGCTGTGAGCTGTGATACCACAGCACTCTATCAAGGGTGAAATAATGAGACTCTGTCTCAAAAAATAAATAAATACCAGCCTAATATTTGCATACCGTGGCTTGTATTTTAAATGTAAATGTGGCCCATGAGAATGATTAGTCTAAACACCTCTGTTTTCCAGATCAGATTTGAAATGTCTAACCTTTCTGGCATTATTTGAGGCTTTGAATATCCCCATCACATATGAACTATTCTGCAGCAGTCCTAAAGAAGGAATGATTAAGGGTCTGTGGAAGAACCACAGTCACGAGGCCATGGTAGGTTCACCAAGTCATTCAGGTGGTACAACCCTTTCCTTCATGCTGATGGGTTTCCTCAGTTCCCCGAATTGTCTCAGATTCCTGGAGGACAAAACCAGAGAAATTCTTTAAACCAATCAAGTCCACCACTCTGAAACCTTTTCTACTCTCCTGCCCTGGGATGTGGATGGGTACAGCCACTTGGAAGGTGCCCTGTCTGTTCTTCCTCAAAGCCCTGGGGCTAGTCATGTTTGCCAACAAGAGAGCACTTTTATAATCCCTCTCATGGCACACCTGTCCCCGTCTAGACAGGGAGAAAAAAACCTCTGTCCCTGTAGAGAGAGGGTATCCTTTTTCCTAGCTGCCTGTGAGAACTCTTTGAGGCATTTGGAGCCCAGGGCAGGAAGGGTGTGGAGCAAATGAGCAAATAAGCAAACTGTTCTTAAAAGGGGCGAAGTCTGAGATGTTTTTGTGACAACAAAACATGATGACCTGTTACAGCAAGTAAAAGAAGAAACTCTTTGTGTTTCTTTCATAAGAAAAATGGAGGTCGGCTGAGCACAGTGGCTCAAACCTATAATCCTAGCACTTTGGGAGGGAGAAACATGGGAAGATCACTTGAGCTCAGTAGTTGGAAACCAGCCTAGGCAGCATAGTGAGATTCTATCTCTACAAAAAAATGTTAAAAAGAAAGAAGGAAGGTGTCAAAAGACATTTTTGGATTATAAGCATATTTTGTATTAAGTTACCCTACCTTTCCCAAAGGTAGTTTGATTTACTGATATCTTGATGCATTGTCGTTTTTCTTTCCTATTTTTTTTTTTTTTTTTTTTAGGCGGTAAGATTAGTGACTGAGCTTTGTTTAGAATATAAAATCTATGACCTACAGCTGTGGAATGGACTCTTACAAAAGCTTCTTGGCTTCAAAATGGTAAGTCTCAGTGCCCCAGACTTATATTTTAAAGCTTTTGCACTGTATCTCCTAAACATTTTGCATTGATACTTGTTACTGAGCAGATGTGTGCTGAAAGCACGTTCACTTTCTCTGGGTTCGTGCCACACTTAAAGAACTTGGTGTTAGGCCAGAGAGTATAAACTCAAAATGACATTAATTTCACTGGGAAAAAAAATAGAAGGTTCCCTGGCCTTTTTTGATATTTATGAACTTATAAGTGAACTTCTGTGGCAGTTCTCATGGAAGACAAATTTTTTAATGATAGTCCTTTTGAAACTTTAAGAATCCAGTATTTTGTGTCAAAATTTCCCATTTTACTGGTCTTTAAGACTTTTTAATTTTATTTTACTTTACAGATTTCTTATCTAAGGAAAGTTTTAAAAGCCATGTCTAGTATCCATTCTTTATGGCAGGTACGTAAATTTTGTTGAATTTAATCTTCGTGCTTCAGCACTCGGGATTAGCAGTCAGCTTCTCTATAAAGAATAGAACTGAGGCTCGGCACCTATAGCTCAACCGGCTAAGGCGCCAGCCACCTACACCTAAGGTGGCGGGTTCGAATCCCCAGCCCGGACCCGCCAAAGCAACAATGACAGCTGCAACCAAAAAATGGCCGGGCGCTGTGGCGGGGGCCTGTGGTCCCAGCTACTTGGGAGGCGGAGGCAGGAGACTCGCTTGAGCCCAGGAGTTGGAGGTTGCTGTGAGCTGTGATGCCACGGCACTCTGCCCAGGGGGACAGCTTGAGGCTCTGTCTCAAAAAAAAAAAAAAAAAAAATAGAACTGAGCAGCCTCAGGGTAAAGTTCTATTAAAGAAGTGCCCAGAACCAGTTACTCAGCTCACATGTCACCTCCCCAAAGGCATCACTTTCCTGAATTCTCCAGGCCCTATCAGTCATGTTTTCCTTTATTCTCGCAAAACATTTTGTTTCTTTTCTAACATTTGTCACGATCTCATTTGCTTTTGTTAGTCGCTAGACTGCCTCCTTAAGTACTTGGAAGGTTTTTAAATCCAAGACCATTATACCCATATAATCATTATAATATTGTATAGAAATATCCTGAGTAAAACATGAATATTCTTCTTTGCTCTTTTGTTTCTTAACTGTCTTCTCAGAGGTAACCACTGTTTATAATTTCCTATGTATTCTTGTGGAGCCTTCTGATTATTATTTTATTTTTTTATTTTTTGGCCAGGGCTGGGTTTGAACCCACCAACTCCAGTATATGGGGCTGGCACCCCACTCCTTTGAGCCACAGGCACCACCCCAAGCCTTCTGATTATTATACAAGCACATGTCCATATAATTCCATTGATATGAAATGTATATATACGCTGTATATATATACACAGCTGATCCTTCAACAATACAAGAGTTAGGGGCATCAACCTTCCATGAAGTCAAAAATTCTTATATAGGGGCTGGGTGCGGTGATTCACACCTGTAATCCTAGCACTTGGGAGGCCAAGGCGGGTGGATTGCCTGAGCTCATGGGTTCGAGAGCAGCCTGAGCCAGAGCAAGACCTTATCTCTAAAAATAGCTGGGTGTTGTGTCAGGCACCTGTAGTCCCAGCTACTTAGGAGGCTGAGGCAAGAGAATTGTTGAGCCCAAGAGTTTGAGGTTGCTGTGAGCTGTGACACCACAGCACTCTACCAAGGGTGACAAAGTGAGACTCTGTCTCAAAAAAAAATATTCTCATATAATTTTTGATCCCCTAGAACTTAACTTCTAATAGCCTACTATTGACCAAAAGCCTTACTGATAACATAGATACGGATAGATAGTTTATACACATTTTGTATGCTGTATGTATTCTCACATATGTTATACTGTATTCTCCTAATAAAGGAAGCTGGAGAAAAAAATGTTGTAAAGAAAATCATAAAGAAGATAAAATATATTCACCATCCATCTACTATTACTGAGTAGAAATGGATCTTTGTAAAGGTCTTCATCCTCAGTGTCTTCAAGTTGAGTTGGTCTTTCAGTGTCAGGGGTGGCAGAGGGCAAAGACAATTCACATGTAAGTGAACATGTACAGTCAAACCAGTGTTGTTCAAGGGTCAACTGTGTTAAATTTGTGTGCACATAAATACAGTTATATTCTAAACAAAGTTTGTTTTCATGTAATTTTGGTCTTTGGGAGATTATTCCATATCTCACAAATTCTATATGCACTGATATATATCGTTTTTTCACTGAGATGTAATTTACATGTAAAATTCACCCTTTTGAAGTACACCATTAAATAGTTTTTTCTATTCACAAGGTTGTGCAATTCTAGAATATTTTCCTCACCCTTAAAAGAAACTTCATATTCATTAGCAATCATTCCCTATCCCTTATTCCCACCAGCCCCCCACACCTACTAATCTACTGTCTCTGTGGATTTATCTATTCTGGACATTTCATATCAGTGGAATTAGGTAACATGTGGCCTTAGTGTCTGGCTTCTTTTACTTAGCATAATGCCATGTCGTGTTGTGTGTCAGAACTTTTTTTTTTTTTTTTAATTTACTTTGTTGTTTGGCCGGGGCTGGGTTTGAACCTGCCACCTCTGGCATATGGGGCCAGCACACCACCCTTTTGAGCCATAGGCACTGCCCAGAACTTTATTTCTTTTTATTGCCAAATGTTCCACTGTGGATGTACTAGATTTTATTTATGCGTTTGTCGGTTGTTGGGCATTTGGATTGTTTGCACTTTTGGTTATAAGTAATGTTGCTATGAACATTCATGTGTAAGTTTTCACATGTACATTATGTTTTTGATTTCTCTTGAGTCTATACCTAGGATTGTTGGGGCTTGCAATAACTATGTAGAGCCTTTTGAGAGATTTCATTATTTTAAATTCTTAATTCTCTATCATATGAAGTAAAATCCATCAATAGTTATTTAACTACTCCTCTATTGATGGAAGTTTATGTTCTTTCCGTACTCACTTTCTTGAGATTCTTTCTCTTGTCCCCTTCCCCCTTTTCTCTAGCTCTGGCTCATAATAGGCTTAGTATTTTTTTTTTTTTTTTTGAGAAAGAGCCTCAAGCTGTCCCCCTGGGTAGAGTGCCATGGCATCACGCTCACAGCAACCTCCAACTCCTGGGCTCAAGCGAGTCTCCT
>NW_003852494.1:3050482-3069636 GCF_000181295.1 Otolemur garnettii
ATTGTTGTTTGGCGGGCCCGCGCTGGGGATTCGAACCCGCCACCTTAGGTGTATGTGGCTGGCGCCTTAGCCGCTTGAGCCACAGGCGCCGAGCCAATAGGCTTAGTATTAATTTTCTTTCCTGAGTTGAGTTCTTACATTTTCTGCCAAATAGAATAATAATGGATCAGCCAGGATTATATAATAAGATCCTGAAATGCAGTTACAAAGAAAAATTATTTTGAAATCTTAATCATCTCTAATAGGGAGTTATGAACTTAAGATTTTGATCTTAGCATCCTGTATATAAGCTTTAACGTACCGTTTTGTGACTGCCAGATAGAGTTTGTAATATCCCAAACATGAATTCTTAATGGGCTTCTTTCCATATAGGTCCCCTACTTTGGCAAAGCTTGGCAACGTGTGATACAGATACCACTACTTTCAGGTATTTCTCTCTCTCTCTGAAATACTGACAGAAGCAATCTGTATTTGTGGATATGTATATCATTGTTGTCTTTTTATCTTTAGCCTCTTGTCCTTTAAGTCCCAGTCAGCTGTCAGATTGTTGTGAGAGTCTCATTGCTGTCCTAGAGTAAGTAAAATATTTGTTTGCCTACCAAAAAAATAAAATTTGTTGCTTGCAAGATTTCTTTCTAATAGATATCTCATGTGAGTAATTACTTTTTATTGAGAAGTCATGTGTAACACTTGTTTTTATAATATAATAGCTCTATTGTTTTTACAATGTTATTTTCTATGTGGGGTACAACTAGTAAAGGGATACTCAGTAAGTGTTCTCTAAAAATTAGTAGCTGCCAGCAAATTAAGTACCTTTTATGACTACACTAAATCATACAGTGCTATCTCATAGATCTTGAGTCTTCTGAGAAGGTAGCATCTGGAGGCTTTTAGACGTAATCACAGTAGCAAATCATAGCCTGTGTTCCTGTAAGTAGATCGTTTTATTCCACCTTTTATGCCTTCAAAGACTCAAGTCACTCATTACTAAGCATTATGCTATATACCAGTACTTAAGTGTCTAAAATTACTGAAAGCCTGGACAGGTGAATGACTGTGGAGAGCCCAACATAACCTAGTGGATCTGACAGATTCTTAACCAGTTCTTGCTCCCTCTTGAAGATGTCCAGTATCGGATGATCTCGACATGGTTGGAGTTGCCAGGCAGTATGTCCAGTTGGAACTTCCAGCATTTGCACTGGCTTGTCTGATGCTCATGCCACACTCCGAGAAAAGGTGCCAGCAAATTAAGGTATCTGGTACACTGTTCCTCTGGGACTACCAAGGAAATGTAAGGTCTTATCTGGCACGACCCTGGCAAGAGTTTGCATTTTCTTTTCACCAGACCTTTAAAGCATCAGTTCATCATTCTGAGTGAGGCAGAAGTTTTATATGGGGGTTAGTGGGAAGTGAGACAGAAACATAGATTAAGGTCCAACTGAAGGATATTGTTTTTTTTTGAGACAGTCTCACTTTGTCATCCTCAGAGTGCTATGGCATCGCAGCTCATAGCAACCTCAAACTCTTGGGCTTAAGTGATTCTCTTGCCTCAGCCTCCCAAGTAGTTAGTACTACAGGTGCCTGCCACAACGCCCAGCTATTTTTTAATTGTAGTTGTCATTGTTGTTTGGCAGGCCCAGGCTGGGTTTGAATGTGTTAGCCCTGGTGTATGTGGCCAGTGCCTTAGCCGCTGAGCTACAGGCACTGAGTCTGAAAGATGTCTTAAAACAGACATTAGAGCTTAATCTTTATCAGTAGTGAATAACTGACTTTCTTGGAAGAGTAAAGTGAAATGATGAAGGCAGTGTTTTTGGAAGAATAACCCATTAATCCATGTAGGCTTGATCAGAGGTGAAAGGTAGGTGGCAAGAAAAGGGAAGTCTCAGAAAGTTATTGTGGTGGCTCACGCCTGTAATCCTAGCACTCTGGGACAATGAGGCAGGAGTATCCCTTAAGCTCAGGAGTTCGAGACTACCCTGAGCAAGAGTGAGACCCTGCCTCTGCTAAAAACAGGAAAATCAGCTGGATATGGTGGCAGCTGTAGTCCCAGCTACTTGAGAGGCTGAGGCAAGAAGATCACTTGATCCTAAGAGTTTGAGGTTGCTGTGAGCTGTGACGCCACAGCACTCTACCCAAGGAGACAGAGTGAGATGCTGCCTCAAAATAATAATAATTTTAATTTACTTGATCCCATATGTAAATATCCTGTAGAGAGGTAGAAAAACCTTAATGGGTAGGTATCCATGGTGGTAGAAATGAACTTGAACAGGGTGGAAAGCTATAAGGAAAGCAGATGACTTAGTGATTAGATGTGGTAAATAAAAGAGAGAGAGTCAGATTTTATGTATTGGTGCTTAACAAAAGGAGCCACAGCATTCTGAGGACAGAATTCTTTAAAAAACTCTCATTTTCTTTATACTATAGAACAAAGCATTTTTGAAATGTTTTATAATTATTTTACTCTACAAGCAGATATGCCAGTGAATAAAGATAAATGAACATGCACATTTTGTATTTGTCATTTGGTTTATTAATTATATTTTCCCAAAGCCATCTGCACTTGTCTTTGACTTCTTTTTCCTCTTTTTGATTATAATAAATTCATCCTTTGATACTTTTCAGCATTTCAGTATTTAAATAGATTGCTTTTAGCATTTAGGATGACAAAATGCCAGATAAACAGCTCTTAGAGTGTTTGTAGAATGCTATTTTCTGTTCTTTTGATAATTTTCTGTTGGTGTTTTTTCCTGTATTAGAAATTCTTTAAAATATTTCCAATGCAAAGATGAACACCTTCCAGACTTGACAGAAATTACAACTAATAATACTTTTCCATTAATTATACTTTGATTTGTCTCTAGAATTTTCTGGACTCATGTGATCCTCAGATCATTTTACAGCAATTAGAAGAGCATATGAATACCAGCCAGTTAGCAGGATTTTCACATCAAGTAAGAAGCTATTTTGTCTCCTTTTTTGCTATGAAAATTTTGATGTTAGAAGGTAATCATTTTTTCCAAACCAAGATTAACCTGGAAGCGGCTATGTCTATCTGTTTGTTAACATATAAAATTATTGGCTCGGCGCCTGTGGCTCAAGCGGCTAGGGCACCAGCCACATACACCTAAGGTGGCGGGTTCGAATCCCCAGCCCGGGCCCGCCAAACAACAATGATGGCTGCAACCAAAAATGGCCTGGCGTTGTGGCGGATGCCTGTACTCTCAGCTACTTGGGAGGCTGAGGCAGGAGACTCGCTTGAGCCCAGGAGTTGGAGGTTGCTGTGAGCTGTGATGCCATTGCACTCTACCCAGGAGGATAGCTTGAGGCTTCGTCTGGAAAAAAAAAAAAAAACATATAAAATTATTTTGGTTTTGGGCAGCACCCGTCACTCAGTGGATAGGACGCCAGCCCCATATACCAAGGGTGGTGGGTTCAAACCCAGCCCTGGCCAAACTCCAACAAAAAATAGCTGGACGTTGTGGCGGGCACCTGTGGTCTCAGCTAGTCAGAGGCTGAGGCAAGGGAATGACCTCAACCCAGGAGTTGGAGGTTGCTGTAAACTACGTGACACCACGGCACTCTACCGAGGGCGATAAAGTGAGACTCTGTCTCTACAGAAAAAAAAATTTTTGCTTTTATTAAAACCTCAGTAAAGATTTTAAAAGACAGTGACCCTGGCTGTCTTGCTTGCTTCTCTGCTCTGTGGAAAATGTATAGCCTTAAAAGATTGTAACTATGAACAGATTTTCTTCTTCATAAAAAGTCTCAAAATGCTTAACAATTACTTTTTTGTTATTCTTTAGCAGGCTTAGGATGGGTTTGACACCTCCAGTGCATAGGGCCAGCATTGTCACCATTGAACTAGGGTGCCCAGCCAACAATTAATTTTTCTTTCTTTCTTTTTTTTTTTGTAGTTTTTGGCCGGGGCTGGGTTTGAACCCACCACCTCTGGCATATGGGGTCAGCACCCTACTCCTTTGAGCCATAGGCGCTGCCCCCTCCCCTTTTTCTTGATAGAGATAGAGTTTCACTTTGTCACCCTCAGTAGAGTGCTGTAGCGTCACACAGCTCACAGCAACCTCCAACTCCTGGGCTTAGGCGATTCTCTTGCCTCAGCCTCCAAGTAGCTGGGACTACAGGTGCCTGCCACAATGCCTGGCTATTTTTTTTTTGTTGTTGCAGTTTGGCCAGGGCTGGGGTTTGAACCCGCCACCCTTGGTATATGGGGCCGGCGCTCTACCCACTGGGCCACAGACACCACCCAACCCCCTTTTTTTGTTTTTAATATCTACTGATATGGGGTGCCTGTAGTCCTAGCTACTAAGGAGGCTGAGGCAAGAGAATCGCCTAAGTCCAAGAGCTGGAGGTTGCTATGAGCTGTCATACTGTGGCACTCTACTGAGGGTGATAAAGTGAGACTCTTAAAAAAAAAAAGAAATATCTACTGAAATGGGCCAAAGCTGTCCTCCTTCCCTTGTCTACCCCCTCAAATAGGAGGCTTAGTCTCAATACAAAATAATTCAGCTTCTGATTATCAGAAATGTTTCAATATTGAATAAGGAGTTGGAATTTGACACATTTTTAATATATTTATTCTATAGATTAGAAGTCTAATTCTGAATAATATCATAAATAAGAAGGACTTCGGGATTTTGGCAAAGACAAAATACTTTCAAGTATTAAAATTACATATGATGAATACCAACAATATCACTGAACTAGTAAACTATTTGGCAAATGATTTAAGGTGAGTTCATTTTTCATAAAAACTTATTACTATAGCATGTCCTTAAAGTATCTTTACTTCGGAGGAAAATATCAAATAACTGTAGGGCTATTTGGTTGTGATTTAAAGGCTTTCATTACTACCCATACCCACAAGTTAATTGTCTTTTAACCCAATACCTCAGAGCAAGAATTTGGAATCAGATAATTGAACAAGTTGTTTGAGTCCAGGTGCAGTGGCTGACACCTGTAATCCTAGCACTTTGAGAGGCCAAGATGGGTGGATTGCTTGACCTCAGGAGTTTGAGACCAGCCTGAGCAAGATTAAGATCTCATCGCTACTAAAAATAGAAAAATAGGCTCGGCGCCTGTGGCTCAACTGGCTAAGGCTCTAGCCACATACATCTAAGGTGGCGGGTTTGAATCCAGCCCGGGCCTGCCAAATAACAATGATGGCTGCAACCAAAAAATAGCCGGGCATTGTGACGGGCACTTGTGGTCCCAGCTACTTGGGAGGCTGAGGCAGGAGACTTGCTTAAGCCCAGGAGTGGGAGGCTACTGTGAGCTGTGATGCCATGGCACTCTACCCAGGGGGACAGCTTGAGGCTCTGTCTCAAAAAAAAAAAAAAAAAAAAAATAGAAAAATAAGCCGAGCATTGTGGCAGGCCTCTATAGTGCCTGCTACTTTGGAAGCTAAGTCATGAAGATCACCTGAGCCCAAGAATTTGAGGTTGCTGTGAACTATGATGTCAGAGCACTCAACCCCAGGATGACAGGGTAAGATTCTGTCTCAAAAAAATAAAATAAGGCTTGGGACCTGTAGCTCAAGCGGCTAAGGTGCCAGCCAAACAACAATGATGGCTGCAACCAAAAAATAGCTAGGCATTGTGGCAGGCACCTGTATTCCCAGCTACTTGGGAGGCGGAGACAGGAGAATCACTTGAGCCCAGGAGTTGGAGGTTGCTACGAGCTGTGATGCCATGGCACTCTACAAGGGCGACAGCTTGAGGCTCTGTCTCAAAAAAAAAAATTAATACATAAATAAAATAAAATAAAAAAATAAACAAGTCATCTGGATTCCCCAAATTGGTGTTACAGAGTCCTCCTGTAAACCCTAGATTACAACATTAAGAGACTTGCTCAGAGCATTGATGGCTTTATGTAATACATCATTTTTGCTAAGTTTGGTTATCTCATTTTCCATCACCCACAAATTTAGAAACAATAAGTTTCTTGGGATAGAGTTGGGGGCAGATATGGAAAGTAAAAAGAAGAAAGGAAGTGGGCTGACTTAAAAGAAAGGAAAATTCATTCATGCTTGTGATGATTACTAGGTTTATCTCTGTATTCGGTCTGACTGAGCTGATCACTTGCAGAGTTTCCCTTTCTCATTAGTGCACCGTGGACTCCTTTCTGCTTGTTTAACGCTCGTGATCCAAACATAATTATTTATTGTCATTATGTATGATTTTTCAAGTTATAATTCATGCATATAATAAACTGCACATATTTGAAGTATGCAATTTGGGAAAGTCTGACACATGTGTATATCTGTAAAGCCATCACAGCAATAAAGAAAGCAAACGTATCTACACCCCCTCATCAAAAGCTTCCTCATGTCAAAGCCAGCCAAGGTGGGTAGATTGCCTGAGCTCACAGGTTTGAGAAAAGCCTCTGCAAGGACAAGACCCTGTCTCTAAAAATAGCTGGGCACTGTGGTGGGCACCTGTAGTCCAGAGGCTGAGGTGAGACAATGTCTCAAAAAAAGTTTGGGCGTGGTGCCCATAGCTCAGTGATTAGGCTGCCAGCCACATGCACCAGGGCTGGTGGGTTCCAGCCTGGCCCGGGGCCTGCTAAACAACAACCCCCCAAAAAAGCAGAAAACTTGTACCGCTAACACCTGCAGTCCCAGCTACTTGGGAGGCTGAGGCAAGAGAATCACGTAAGCCCAAGAGTTTGAGGTTGCTGTGAGCTGTGATGCCACGACACTCTACCAAAGGGTGACATAGTGAGACTCTGCCTCAAAAAAAAAAGTTTCCCAGGCTCAGCGCCCATAGCACAGTGGTTACGGCGCCAGCCACATACACCAAGGCAGGCGGGTTCGAACCTGACCCAGGTCAACCGAACAGCAATGACAACTGCAACAAAAAAATAGCTGGGTGTTGTGGGGGTGCCTATAGTCCCAGCTACTGGGGAGGTTGAGGCAAGAGAATCGCTTAAACCTAAGAGTTAGAGATTGCTATGAGCTACGTCACCATGGCACTCTACCAAGGGTGACGAAGTGAGACTGTCTAAAAAAAAAAAAGTTTCCCCATGCCCTCTTTTTCCTTTTGATCCCATAGCATAGATGAAGCTTCGGTCTTAATAACTGAATATTCAAAGCATTGCGGGAAACCTGTACCGCCAGACACCACTCCATGTGACATTCTGAAGGTAAAACTAGCTAAGAGTTCTTAGGTTCTAACCTGACATCATTTATATTTCTAGGGTTTTAAAGTTGATCCAGCCTTTTCTGGTGTTCAGGAGACAGATGTATTTTTGTGTATGACTATATTTTTATGTTTTACTTTTTGAAAGTAAACTTGACTTCTAGATCAGAAGTCAAGAGACCATGGTTTTAATCTCAGTTCTGTCCTCGGGTCTGGACCACAGGGTCTCTTGGATGCTTTCCAGCTTTACAAGTCCTTATCAAGTGTTTTTAATATCAAAGCCGGGAAAAACTAAAGTTTAAAAGATACTGATTGGTTCTATAAATGATTAAACTAAAAGGAAGAAAAAGTTATTGATTACTGTCATGCTTGGGTATTAATTGCTTTCTAAGTCAATTCTTCTTTTTTAATTATCTAAGATATGTTTACTCTAGAAAAAAGAAATATGGAGGAACAGAGTAGACTGGAAATAAAAACTAAACTGATCTTCTGAAATCTGTTAACATTCTGCCATACATCTTTCCAAATTTTTTTGTGTATGAAGTATGCACACAATTTACTTTTATTCCTATTTTAAACTTAAATACAAGGTAAAATTTTTACTTTGATCATGTTTTTGTAGTTTTAGTAAACCTGAGTATTGTGGCCTTTTTTCTTGCTTTGGTCCAGATCAGGCGTATTAAAATAAGCTTATATTCTGTTAACTCCCATTAATAACTTAAGCTCAACAGCATAAGGTTACTTTTTTCAAAGAGGAAAAATGTTGATTCAGGAAACAAATTTATAACCCTTTAAATGTGTCTATTTCTCTCTAATCCTCTCTGTCTAAGATGCCAAAAAATTTTATATGTAGATTTTTATCACAACAGTTAAGTTGTAAGTTCTATTCTTTATCTTTATCTGACTGTTTTCTATTTAAAAAAAATTAAGTGATGCTCATAAAAACCATTTCTGTATTTCTTCCCATTTAGATGTTTCATAGTGGATTATGGTAAATCATAAAGCAATCAAGAATGACAAGAGGAAGTTTGGACTCTGCTATGAAGGAACCATATTTATTACAGTTGCAAATTGTGCAGTCTCTGCATTATAGCAATCCCTCAAACATTAGCCCACAAGTAATATCACACTTAATATTAGCATAATTGCCAAAACTCATGTCCTGAATTAATAAATCTTTTCCTTTGCTAGTTTCTTACATTACTTGTAGAGACTATTAATTTTTTACACTGTATTCAAAGGGGAAAAAAATGCAAAATATTTTGCTCTCCTATTCAAGAAAAGTAACTACTTACAGCCTATTTCTTCCATATACAAAAATGAGAATATTGGCTTGGCACCCGTAGCACCAGTGGTTATGGCGCCAGCCACATACACTGAGGCTGGCGGGTTTGACCTGGCCTGGGCCAGCTAAAGCAACAAGGACAACTGCAACAAAAACATTAGCCAGGCATTGTGGTAGGTGCCTGTAGTTCCAGCTACTTGGGAGGCTAAAGCAAGAGAATCTCTTAAGCCCAAGAGTTTGAGGTGGCTGTGAGCTGTGACACCACGGCACTCTACCGAGGGCAGAAAAAAAAAAAAAAGAATATCAATATATCTTTTTAATGTTACTCTAAGTAAATATTTATATAATTTTGGTTGCACAGTGTATCAGTCAGTGGCCAGCGAGTCCACTCTGGATATGCCAACAAGAGGATTTCAGGCCAGGGATTGTTTATACAGGTATTGAAAGAGCAAAAAGGAGGTGGAAGGAGAGCCCGGAAGAAGGATAGTAACTAGCAGCTGAAGATCAGGAACTAGCAGCTGAAGATCAGGAGCAGCACCTGCCCCTGGCATGTAGCCTGAGCCCACATTTGCTACTCAGCTGATGGAGCTGCCTCTGCCACCGCTGTACTCAGACCCCCAGGAGTCCCTGGTCACACCAATGCTACTGACAGCCACCACCAAGAGAGGAAGAAAATAGCTCTGCACTTTCTCAAACCTTCTCGTTCTTGTGCCAGTGTCAAGACATGACAGAAACAAATAGGAAGCCACATGGCAAGGGGTCTGGCAAGAGGTGGTCTGTAGGCTACTAAAGCCCAAGCACAGTCTGGAAGGCAAAGTGGAGAGAAAAGCCAGCTCACAAAAATGCTGAATGTATTAGTATATTGTTACTCTGCCTCTGCAGTCTTTTGCTATACTTGTGAAGAACTTAAGTAAAGTGAATTTAATATCACTACAATTAGTTTGCATTTGTTTTGCTAGTGGTGGAAAATATTTCTATATAGAAAAGTCAATGTAGAGTTGGGTACCCTTAGCTCAGTGGTTAGGGCACCAGCCACATACTCCGGGGCTGATGGGTTTGAACATGGCCCAGGCCTACTAAACAAAAAAAATAGCCAGGCCGCTTGGCGCCTGTGGCTCAAGTGGCTAAGGCACCAGCCACACACACCTAAGGTGGTGGGTTCGAATCCAGCCCAGGCCCGCCAAGCAACAATGATGGCTGCAACCAAAAAATAGCCAGGCGTTGCAGCGGGTGCCTGTGGTCCCAGCTACTTGGGAGGCGGAGGCAGGAGACTCACTTGAGCCCAGGCGTTGGAGGTTGCTGTGAGCTGCGATGCTACAGCACTCTTCCCAGGGTGACAGCTTGAGGCTCCGTCTCAAAAAAAAAAATAGCCAGGCATTGTGTATTCCCAGCTACTAGGTAGGCTGAGGCAAAAGAATCACTTGAGCCCAAGAATTTGAGGTTGCTGTGAGCTATGACGGCATGGCACTCCACTGAAGGTGACAAAGTAAGACTCTATCTCGATTGAAAAAAAAAAGAAAGAAAACTCAATGTAGTATCATGAGTAAATATTTGAGTTTATTTAATTACTATATATATATATTTTGGGGGGGGGAGGCAGAGTCTAACTCTGTTGCTCCAGGCCATATAGTATCTTGGCATCATCCTAGCTCACAGCAACCTCAAACTCTTGGATTCTTTTGCCTCAGCCTCCCAAGTAGCTGGGACTTTAGGTGCCAGCCAACAAGCCTGGCTCATTTTTCCATTTTTCTGCTTTTACTTTATTATTTATTTTGACAGAATCTCACCTTGTTGCCCTTGGTAGAGTTCCATGGTATCATAGCTCACAGCAATCTCAAACTCTTGGGCTCAAGTAATCTTCCTGCCTCAGATTTTCATTTTTAGTAGAGACAGGGTCTCGCTCTTGCTTGGGCTGGTCTGGAACTTGTGAGCTTAAGCAATCCACCTGCCTCGGCCTCCCAGATTGCTAAGATTACAGGCGTGAGCCACTGCGCCTGGCCAAATTTTTCTACTTTTAGTAGAAACAGGGTCTCACTCTTGCTCAGGCTGGTCTTGAATAAATTGCAATAAATTATAAAATTGCAATTGCAATGAAATTATTTTGATTCATGAATGTAATTATTATATTAATGTTTCTCAATAATTACTTTTAGAAATGTAAATAGCATGATTTGCAATGATATCTTTAAATGGGATTTGACCTATATTTAAAATATAGTCCAGGCCAGGTTTAGTGGCTTATGTGCATAATCCTAGCACTCTGGGAGGCCAAGGCAGGAGGATTGCTTAAGGTCAGGAGTTCAAGACCAGCCTGAGCAAGAGAAAAATTATCTGGGCATTGTGGCAGGTACCTGTAGTCCCAGCTACTCAAGAAGATTAGGCAGGAGGATCACTTGAGCCTATGAGTTGGAGATTGTGGTGAGGTTGATAGCACAACCATAGCTTGGGCAACAGAGCAAGACCCCATCTCTTAAAGGGGGGAGAAAAAAAAGAATAACCAGAATAATTAGCTTAGCTAGCTGTTAAAACATTTTATAAAATCTGAATAATTTTTAAAAATCTGAATTATTAAAACAGTATAGTACCAGCCGAGTACAATGGCTCCCCCAGTCTCTTGGGAACCTGAGACAGACAGATTGAGCTCAGGACTTTGAGACCAGCCTGAGCAAGAATGAGACCTCATCTTTACTAAAAATAGAAAAAAACAATCGTGGTGTTATGGTGGGCACTGTAGTCCAGCTACTTGGGAAGCTGAGGCATGAGGATCGCTTAAGCCAAAGAGTTTGAGGTTGCTATGAACTATGATGGTGACACAGCACTCAAACCAGGGTGCTAGAGTGAGATTGTCTCAAAAAAAAATAAACAGTACAGTACCGGCAAATTGACAGATTAATAAGATACCATAAGAAAAGAAATATGGGGCTGCGCCTGTGGCTCAGTGGGTTCAGCACCAGCCCCATATACCAAGGGTGGCAGGTTCAAACCTGGCCCCAGCCAAATTGTAACAAAAAATAGCTGGGCATTGTGGCAGGTGCCTGTAGTCCCAGCTACTTGGGAGGCTGAGGCAAGAGAATCGCCTAAGCTCAAGAGGTGGAGGTTGCTATGAGCTGTGACACCATGGCACTCTACCAAGGGCAATAAAGTGAGACTCTGTCTATGAAAAAAAATTAAGAAAAGAAATATGGCCAGGCTCACTGGCTCATGCCTACAATCCACTCTGGGTGGCTGAAACAGGTGGAAACCTTGAACTCACGAGTCTGAGACCCTCCTGAGCTAGAGTGAGACCCTGTTTCTAAAAAAGCCAAGTGTTGTGGTGGGTGCCAGTAGTCCCAGCTGCTTGGGGAGGCTGAGGCCAAGAGGATTTCTTAAGCCCAAGAGTTTGAGGGCTGTGAGATATGATACCAGGGCACTCTACATAGGGTGACTAAGTGAGACTGTCTCAAAAAAAACAAATGTAGGGCTTGGCACCATAGCACAGTAGTTATGGCACCAGCTACATGCACTGAGGCTGACAGGTTCGAATCTGCCTGGGCCTGCTAAACAACAATGAGAACTGAAACAAAAAATCACCAGGGGTTGTAGTGGATGCCTGTAGTCTCACCTACTTGGGAGGCTAAGGCAAGAGAATCACTTAAGCCCAAGAGTTGGCGGTTGCTGTGAACTGTGATGCCACCACACTCTACCCAGGGCAATAGACTCTGTCTCCAAAAAAATTTTTTTTAATTTTTGTAATAAAATACACATGATCAGCTCAGTGCCCGTGGCTCAAGCAGCTAAGGTGCCAGCCACATACACCTGAGCTGGCGGGTTGGAATCCAGCCGGAGCCCACCAAACAACAATGGTGGCTGCAACCAAAAAATAGCCAAGCATTGTGGTGGGTGCCTGTAGTCCCAGCTACTTAGGAGGCAGAGGCAGGAGAATCACTTGAGCCTAGGAGCTGTAGGTTGCTGTGAGCTATAATGCCATGGCACTTCACCCAGGGCAACAGCTTGAGGCTCTCAAAAAAAAAAAAAAAAGAAAAAAATCAATTGTCAAATCAGAAGTTGAGTACTCATTAGGTGCATGGCTCTATTTTAGATTCTTTAGAGAATATTGGTGGAATACACAGTCTATATGCCCTATAGAATGAACCATTGCAATGGGAAGAATAAAAATGTATATAGGAGTAAGTGCCGAACACTCGGTCTAACAAGCTAGTGACTCAACTTTTCTTTCGTGTTTTTTTTTTTTTTCTCTCCAGTATTTTGGCCAGGGCTGGGTTTAAACCTGCCACCTCCAGCACAAGGGGCCGGCGCCATACCCTTTGAGCCACAGGTACCGTCCTACTCAACTTTTCTTAAACATTAGAGTCTTTGCTGCACATTTGAATCACTTGAAGGTTTTTTTGTTTGTTTGTTTTTTGCAGTTTTTGACTAGGGCTGGGCTTGAACCCACCACCTCCAGCATATGGGGCCTGTGCCCTATTCCTTGAGCCACCGGCTGGGTTTAGACCCACCACCTCTGGCATATGGGGCTGGCACCCTACTCATTTGAGTCATAGGCACTGCCCAAGATGAAGGTATTTTTGAAATCCCAATGCCACACCCATACCAGTTATGTAAGACTCTGAGAGTTTAAAGTTGGGTTTTAAGTAATTTTCTAAAACTTCCTCAGGTAATTCCAATTGATGTGAATCTCCTGGGGAAACCTCCTTAAATTGCAGATTCGGATTGATAGGTCTGGGTTCAGAGTTCTGATCCTAGGTGTAGTTCTTTTTTTTTTTTTTTTGAGACGGAGCCTCAAGCTATCCCCCTGTGTAGACTGCCATGGCATCACAGCTCATAGCAACCTCCAACTCCTGGGCTCAAGCGAGTCTCCTGCCTCAGCCTCCCAAGTAGCTGGGACCACAGGCGCCCGCCACAATGCCTGGCCATTTTTTGGTTGTAGCCATCATTGTTGTTTGGTGGGCCCGGGCTGGGGATTCAAACCCGCCACCTTAGGTGTATGTGGCTGGCGCCTTAGCCACTTGAGCCACAGGCGCCGAGCCCTAGGTGTAGTTCTGATCCTGGTCTGGGATCGGAGTACTGTGTTGTCCAGCCGGAGTGCAGTGAATATTCACAGATCACAGCCCACAACAGCCTTAAATTGCTGGGCTCAAACACCCTCCTGCTCAGCTCAGCCATGTTCACTGCACTTTTAAAGTAACAAAGGTCTCTCTAGAGCAGTGATTTTCAACCTTTTATATCTTATAGCACCAGCACCGTTGAACCTATAGTTCAACCTCTGTGGCACACTTAAATTATGTTGATCAAAAGAAGTAAAGAGGCTTGGCTCCTGAAGCTCAGTGAGTAGGGCTCCCATAGCTCAGTGAGTAGGGTGCCAGTCACATACACTGGGGCTGGCAGGTTCAAGCTGGACCTGGGCCTGCTAATCAACGACCACTGAAACCAAGAAAATAGCCAGGTGTTGTAGTGGGCACCTGTAGTCCCAGCTACTTGGTAGGCTGAGGCAATAGAATCGCCAAAGCCCAAGAGCTGGAGTTCTTGTGAGCTGTGAAGCCACAGCACTTTACCAAGGGTGACAAAGTGAGACTCTGTCTCAAAAAAATAAAGAAAGAATCCTTTTTTTGATTTGCTTATTAACACAAGGAAAATGCATGATCACGGCCAAAAAATAAAATAATTTATTATAATTATTAATAAAAAGACATGAGGGTAGCAGGTTCAAACCTGGCCCCAGCCAAACTGCAACAAAAAATAGCCAGGCATTGTGGCAGGCATTTGTAGTCCCCGCCACTTGGGAGGCTGAGGCAAGATAATCGCCCCAGCCCAGGAGTTGGAGGTTGCTGTGAGCTGTGATGATATAGCACTCTACAGAGGGCAATAAAGTGAGACTCTGTCTCTTAAAAAAAATACATTTAAAACTTTTTTTTTTTTGAGACAGAGCCTCAAGCTGTCCCCCTGGGTAGAGTGCTGTGGCATCAAAGCTCACAGCAACCTCTAACTCCTGGGCTCAAGCGATTCTCCTGCCTCAGCCTCCCGACTAGCTGGGACTATAGGCGCCCACTGCCAACGCCTGGCTATTTTTTTTTTCTTGTTGCAGTTTGGCCGATGCTGGGTTTGAACCCACCACCCTCGGTATATGGGGCCAGCACCCTGCTCACTGAGCCACAGGCGCTGCCCCTGTATAAAAGTTTTTTTTTTTTTTGAGACAGAGTCACACTTTATTGCTCTCGGTAGAGTGCCATGTTGTCACAGCTCACAGCAACCTCCAACTCCTGGACTTCAGTGATTCTCTTGCCTCAGCCTCTCAAGTAGCTGGGACTACAGGCACCTGCCACAATGCCCAGCTATTTTTTTGTTACAATTTGGCTGGGGCCAGGTTTGAACCCGCCACCCTCAGTATATGGGGCCAGTGCCCTACTCACAGAGCCACAGGAGGTGCCGCCCTGTATAAATATTTTAAATGGGCTTGGTGCCTGTGGCTCAAGTGGCTAAAGCACCAGCCACATACACCTAAGGTGGTGGGTTCAAATCCAGCCCAGGCCCACCAAAATAACAATGACGGCTGCAACCAAAAAATAGCTGGGCGTTGTGGCAGGCACCTGCAGTCCCAGCTGCTCGGGAGGCGCCTGTAGTCCCAGCCTAAGCCCAAGAACTGGAGGTTGCTGGGAGCTGTGATGCCACGGCACTCTACCGAGGGGGACAAAGTGAGACTCTGTCTCTAAAAAAAAAAACAAAACTTTTATACTTATTAATTTTTCTATTATAATTTAACATTTAGTGAGGTATCTGAGCTTGACTTTTTAAGAATATCTTTGCAAGGTCAAATTTTGGACAGGCATAGTCTTAAATCTGCCAAGGATTCTAGCTGAGATTGACTTTTGTTTTTAATATTGTTCATTGCCAGTTGGGCAAGTTGGCTCACACCTGTAACCCTAGCACTCTGGAAGGCCGAGGCAGGTGGATAGCTTGAGCTCACAAGTTTGAGACCAGCCTAGGCAAGAGTGAGACCTGCATCTCTAAAAATAGCCAGGCATTGTGGCAGGTGCCTGTAGTCTCAGCTACTTGGGAGGCCAAGGTAAGAGAATTGCTTCAGCCCAAGAACTTAAGGCTTGAAACCCCCTTCTCTGCAAAAAATAGAAAAACTGGGGCAAGGGGATCTCTTGAGCCCAAGAGTTAGAGGCTGTTGTCAGCTATGAAGCTATGATGCCCTGGCACTCTACCCAGAGCAACAGCTTGAGACTCAGTCTCAAAAAAAGAAAATGAAAAATATATATAAAATGTATATATGTGTGTGCATATATATATATAGTATTCATTGCCAAAAAGCTTGCTTCACACAAATATGTTGAGAACGGAAGAAGTATTTCTGTTGCTTTTTTGGTAATATTTGGAAATTCAACCTTGAAAGATAACCAAAAGGTTGTAGTATCTATTATTGAATACTTTAATTACAATCCTCTCTCATTTATTATTTCTTTTAACTCTTACTCTTTTGTAATATTTAAATTCGCTGATGTGACATATACACACACTTAAAAGTTATTTCTCACCCAATCCAGAGACATTATGTCAAGTGTAGGTGCAGGGGATAAGCGTGGTGGCTCACACCTGTAATCCTAGTGTTGCAGGAAGACCAGACCCAATAGAGAGAAAGAGCACCCAAACACCATGTTTATAAGAGGAAGGGCTTTATTTCAGCCAGCAGAGCTTCTGGCGTAGAAGAATTCTAAATGGCCGCGCTCCCTGGCTGGCTTGGTCTTTCCCTTTTTATCTCCAGTCAAAAAAATTCCAACCCACAGGTACCTTTCTCATTGGCCAGTATGAATCAAGCGTGACAAGCTGTTCCAGCCCCCACAGAACTACAGGATTTCACAGAAGTGGAAATTTCCAAGTTCCAGAAAGTTAAGTCCACAAATACACAAGAGCTGAGTCACCACAGAGAGGACCCTGCAGATGTATTCTTGTGGCCTGCTTGTGAAGACCTCTGTTCTCCTAGGCCTCATCCTTCCCTGGGTATCCTCTCTCACTAGCACTCTGGGAGGCTAAGGCAGGTGGATTGCCCAAATTCACAGGTTGGAGACCAGTCTGAGCAAGAGCAATACCCTGTTGGGCAGGCATCCTCAAACTACGGCCCATGGGCCACATGTGGCCCGCCAAGGACATTTATCCAGCTTGCCAGGTGTTTTTGCCACTGCTGCCTGTCCTGCTTAGCAGCCGACTTGTCCCAGGGCCTGCAGTTCAGCCCTCCAACAGTCTGAGGGACAGTTGAGTGAATTGGCTCCGTGTTTAAAAAGTTTGAGGACCCCCGCTGTTGGGCATTGTGGTGGATGCCTGTAGTCCCAGTTACTTGGGAGGCTCAGACAAGAGAATCACTTGAGCCCAAGAGTTTGAGGTTGCTATGAGGTATGATGCCACCGCAGTCTATCGATGGTGACAAAGTTAGACTGTCTCAAAAAGAAAAAAAAAGTGTAGGTGCAGAAAAATATTTTTTTAAATTTGTATACAATGTAGGGATCTGGGCAAAACCTGCCCTTTTCCCTTGATCTGGTTCGCTGAAAAATCAACTCACAATTATGGTACATTAATAAGAGAAAGGTTTGTTTCCAAATACCATGTGCATGGGGAGAACCACAAGAATTATTACCCAAAGTCTCTGTGATGGTCAGAGACCTTTATACATGCCTTTTGGAAGGGAGAGGGGGGTAATGTGGAAAGTATTGGTGCAGCAAATGGTTGGGGGGGTGGCGTGTAGATGGGGAGAAACAGATTGATTTGTAAACTAACCTGAGAGACAAGTATCTGTGCTTCAAATGACCTTGAGACCAGGCCTATTAGCATGTAGGCCAGGAGCCCCTTTTGATTCTCAAGAGCAGTGTAGATGATATTTTATGCCTAGGGCTTTAGATATTCCCTGTGTAACAGCTGCTTTGAAGGGCAGCCCATTATCACTTTGCAAACTCCAGGGAGTCCAAACCTGGTGATAATCTCATGTACTAAAGCTTTTATAGTTTCCTGGGCCTTTTCTGTCCTACAAAGGAATGCTTCAACCCAATTAGTAAAAGTATGCACAAATACCAATAAATATTGTATACTATGTACTTTAGGGAGGTAAGTGAAATCCATTTGCCAATCTTCACCTGGATATTTACCTTATTTCTGTATACCGGAGGGAGCTAGATGGTGAGTTAAAGGGTTGTTTTTCTGACATACAAGTTCGTGTTATTTGTTTTATGGTTTTAAATAAGTTTTTTCCATTAAAGAGAGCTTTAGCCATTTGATAGGTACTCTCAGTGTCAAAATGAAAAGACTGATGTAAAGTTCTAAGTATTTTCCATTGGCTTGTGGCAGGTAATAGCAAAAGTTCACTTCTATTTTGTAGCCAGCCTGATGGAAGTAGTGAATCGTCTCTGGATAAAGCCCATTCCTTCTCCTTCTGGGTATATTTTGGTTTTTTTCTTTCTTTTGAGACAGAGCCTCAAGCTGTTCCCCTGGGTAGAGTGCTGTGGCATCACAGCTCACAGCAACCTCCAACTCCTGGGCTCAAGCGAGTCTCCTGCCTCAGCCTCCCAAGTAGCTGGGACTACAGGCGCCTGCCACAATGCCTGGCTATTTTTTTTTTATTTTGGTTGCAACCATCATTGTTTGGCAGGCCCCGGCTGTATTTGAACCCACCAGCTCAGGTGTATGTGGCTGGTGCTTTAGCCACTTCAGCCACAGGTACCGAGCCTCCTTTTGGGTATATTGAGGTGCATGATTCTTAAGTGATTCCTCCCAAATAAGGGATGCCACAAGGGGAATTATTCCCTTCTGTGCTGCTATTTTAGCCTCTTTATCAGCAAGTTAGTTACCTTCAGAAATTTCATCTAAGGTCTTTTGGTGTCCCTGACAATGAATAATTGCCACTTCTTGGGGAGCATGAACAGCTTGTAGCAACTTGAGCTATTTCATAATGGTATTTTATGGGAGAGCCATTGGAAGTTAGATGTCGTCTTTCCTTCCAAATAGCATAGGCATGTAAAATGAGGAAGGCATATTTTGAGTCAGTGTATATATTGACTCATTTGTTTCTCCCAATTTCTAAAGCACAGGTTAAGACTATTAACTCAGCTAATTGTGCACTAGTTCCTGGAGGGAGAGACGAACTCTCAATTACAGTGTACTGAGTAACTACAGCATAGCCTGCTTTGCGAGTTCTTGTTCTACAAAAAAACTACCATCTGGGCGGCGCCTGTGGCTCAGTGAGTAGGGCACTGGCCCCATGTACCGAGGATGGTGGGTTTAAACCCGGCCCTGGCTGAACTGCAACCAAAAAATAGCCAGGCATTGTGGCGGGCACCTGTAGTTCCAGCTACTCAGGAGGCTGAGGCAAGAGAATTGCTTAAGCCCAGGAGTTGGAGGTTGCTGTGAGCTGTGTGATGCCATGCACTCTACCAAGGGCAACAAAGTGAGACTCTGTCTCTACAAAAAAAAAAGAACTTCCATTTGTATATAAAACCATGTCAGGATTAGGTAGGGAGGTTTCTTGTAAGTCCTCTCTAGCTGCATAGGTCTGTGCTATAATTTGTTGGCAATCATGCCCTATTTCTTTGTTGGATTCAGGGAGGAAAGTGGCAGGATTCAAAGTAGCACAGGTGCATAATTGCAACACTGGTCCTTCTAGTAATAAGGCTTGATATTTAAGAAGGTGGTTATCTGAGAGCCAAAGATTGCTTCTTTTTTTTTTTTTTTTT
>NW_003852494.1:3070133-3071506 GCF_000181295.1 Otolemur garnettii
GGAGGCAGGAGACTAGCTTGAGCCCAGGAGTTGGAGGTTGCTGTGAGCTGTGATGTCATGGCACTCTACCCAGGGGGACAGCTTGGGGCTCCGTCTAAAAAAAAAAAAAAAAGGAAGTGTAAATAATTAGATCTCTTCCTAAAGTTAGCTTGGTTGCTTCTGGGGTTAAGAGGGCTACAGCTGCTACAACACGTAGACAGTGTGGCCATCCCTTGGCCACGGTGTCAATTTCTTTACTAAGATACGCTACGGGTTGTAAAACTGGACCCCGGTGTTGGGTTAAAACTCCGAGGGCATTTCCACTTCATTCTGTAATATACAGTTTAAACTGTTGTCCAGTAGGAAGAGGCAAAGCAGGGGCCTGCAAAGGGCAGTTTTCGACTGGTGGAATGCCTTAGTTGCTTCTGGTTCCCATTCTAGAGTGACTAGGCCCTCTTTTTGAGCATTTTTAATTAAAGAATAGAGTGATTTAGCTATTTCACTATATCCTGGAATCCAGAGTCTGCAAGAACCAGCAATTCCTAAAAAGTCTCTAAGTTGTCTCAGAGTTTGAGGTTTAGGGTGAGTCAATATTGGTTCTATTCTTTCTTTGCCCAAGGCTCTCTTCCCTTGTGAAAGCTGGAGACCCAATAGTGAACTTCAGGCCCACATAATTGGGCTTTAGCCTTGGAAACTTTGTACCCACAATCAGCTAGAAAGTTTAATAGAGCTTGGGTAACTTTGTGGCATTCCTCTGCATCTGGCGCTCCTAAAAGAATGTCATCTACATACTAAATAAGAGTTGCTGTAGGATATGAAAAACGCCTCAAGTCTTTGGCTAGGGCTTGTCGGAATAAGTGAGGGCTGTCCCTAAATCCCTGGGGTAACACAGTCCATGTAAGCTGGATGTTAGAGTCAGAGGGGTCTTCAAAAGCAAAAAGGTATTGGGAGTTTTCATGAAGAGGAATGGAAAAGAAGGCATCTTTTAATTCTAGGACCGTGAAACAGGCAGCAGCTTTTTCAGGGATTTGAGATAATAACATATACGGACTGGGAACTACAGGATGGAGAGGAATGACTGCTTCATTTATAACGTGGAGGTCTTGGGCTAATCTCCAAGTTCCATTTGGCTTTGGCACTCCTAAAATAGGGGTGTTACACAGGCTATTGCAAGGTATCAATAATTTTTGTTGCTTTAGATTCTGTATTATGGGTAGTAGTCCCTTCTTAGTATCTGCTTTTAGAGGATATTGCTTTTGATTGGGATAAATGGTGGAATTTTTTAACTTTTTTTTTTTAGACAGAGCCTCAAGCTGTCCCCCTGGGTAGAGTGCCATGGCATCACACTCACAGCAACCTCCAACTCCTGGGCTCAAGCGAGTCTCCTGCCTCCG
>NW_003852494.1:3072132-3073196 GCF_000181295.1 Otolemur garnettii
GGCAGGAGACTCGCTTGAGCCCAGGAGTTGGAGGTTGCTGTGAGCTGTAATGCCACGGCACTCTACCCAGGGGGGACAGCTTGAGGCTCTGTCTCAAAAAAAAAAAAATAAAAAAAAATAAGAGGAGTACAGAAAAGATTGCTCCAGTGTCCAAAAGAAATTCTGTCTTCTGGCCCTCCACTATAAGGCAAACCCAGGGCTTTTGAGGGGTGATGACAGAAGCAGGAACCATGAGAATCTGACCTGGGCACCCTCATTCCAGTTTGGATGCTGATGGGATCACTGTCCCAGGAGGCCTTCACCTCTGGGGACAGGCTACCCTCCAGTGATCACCCTTACACTCTGGACAGGGGCCCGGTGGCTTGCCTGACAGGCAGTTCTGCTGGAAGCAGTCTTTCCTGAAGTGGCCAGTCCGACCACATTGGAATGACTTGTTCTTAGCTCCTCTGGCTTTCCTGTGCCCCGAATTGTGCTTGTTTCTTGGAGTGCCATTACCAGAGCTGTGATTTTTTTTTTTTAATCTCTTCTCTCTTTTTTCTTCTCTTCCTCCTGATCTCTATTATAAAAGACCACAGTGGCTGTTTTAAGAACATTCGCCAGGTTATGATCTGGGCCTACAGCCAATTTCTGGAGTTTTCTTTGAATGTCTGGGGCTGCCTGAGTGATAAATTTATCTTTTAAAATAATTTGGCCCTCTAAGGAATCAGGTGTCAACTGAGTGTTTTCTCATCGCCTCCCTAAGCCACTCAAGAAAGGCTGAGGGACTCATTTTGTTCCTAGTAAATGGTAAGACGACTTAGAATAGTTCATAGGTTTTTCTTGGATTGAGGTAAACCTTCCAGGATACATGTTAGAAAATGTTTATGACACCAGTCACCTTGTTTCTCAGGGTCCCATTCAGGATCCTCAAAGGGAACTACCTGTCTTCCTGTGGGGTATCTGTCCCTTTCCTTAGGAGACACACTGCCATCCGTATTAGACATAAACCACAAATCACCCCACTTTCTAGCTTCCCCAAAGACTTCATTTTTCTCATTAAAAGTTAAAGTTTGGGCTCGGCGCCT
>NW_003852494.1:3073387-3076151 GCF_000181295.1 Otolemur garnettii
GACTCGCTTGAGCCCAGGAGTTGGAGGTTGCTGTGAGCTGTAATGCCACGGCACTCTGCCCAGGGGGACAGCTTGAGGCTCTGTCTCAAAAAAAAGGGAAGAGAAAAAAAAAAAAAAGTTAAAGTTTGATCTAGTAGTAGCATTACATCTTTCCAAGAGAGGTCAAAGCTTTGTCCTAACCTCTGGAGAACATCTATGTACTTGTTGGAGTCATCAGCAAATTTTCCCAAATCAACCTTAATTTGCTTCAAATCTGTCAGAGAAAATGAAGTGTATACTCGCACACTTCCCCTTTCACCACCCACAGTCTCTAAGGGACACAAAAAAGGATATGGTTGCCTTCTGGGGGCACTAGAAAAAACTCTTGGGACAGCTTCCCTCCTGTGGTTTTCTGAAAGCATGGAGGAAGGTGTGGGAGAAGTAGATGGTGGGTTTGAATTAGGTGGTGACAGCATCTCTGTCAGGAATCCCTGACCATTTGGGGAAGTCACTACAGCCAGAAGAGCTGAATCTATCTGATGGGTCTTACACAGTTGGGGGTTGTCCCTGAGGAAAAAGAAAGCTTGCACATATGACACTTCAGACCACTTTTCTTCTTGTTCACAAAAAATATCTAACTGAAAAATAGTGTCATAATTTAGAGTACCCTCTGGGGGCCATTGTTCACCAGTGGAGAGTTGATGCTGAGGCCAGGCCTGGGTGCAGAAGAAAACCATACATTCTTTTTCCAGCATCTGGAGATCTATCTACATGTCTCAAGATAGCCCAGTGGATTGTTCCAGCAGCACAGGCTGAAATACCAGGTATCCAGGAGTCTGGTCCCACCTGATGACAGTTCTCTTGGCAAGATAACTTGTTACCTGGGTGTTCTCAGGGAGAGAACATTACTCATCTGTGGGAAAGAACAAATGTCCAGCGTATTAATCAATCCCACCCTGTATTCCTGGGTTGTCAAAGCGTCCTCTGACCAACCCAAGAACCCTTCCAGCCAAACAAAAGGAAATGTCATTCCAATGCTTGGGGAAGAGTACCTGAGGAGAGTGGCCTCCTCAGCCCCTGCGCTTGTCTGAAATTAGCCACTCTTACCAGTGTAGCGCTTAGTACCATCTCGTTCTCCTGCGCTTATTACTTGCTGGCAGCACAGCCCGAAAAATCAGGTATCAGAGAGCCTGGTCTCACTTGATGCAAGTTCTGCCCCTTTCTGCACCTGCTCCAGAGTATTAATCAAAGTGGGGGTGAACCCTGCCCTGGGGAAAACAACTGTGTGGTGTTTGCACATTTAACCTTTCATTATTTCTATAAGCTTCTTCTAAATTCCCAGTACCAAAGGGAAATAGGCTTTTTATCATGAGCAGGTCTTAAATGCTGTGCTTTCCAATCTCCCATTCTTTTCCAAAAAGTTGGAAAGGCGGGCAGTGCCTGTGGCTCCAAGGAGTAAAGCACCGGGTCCCATATGCTGGAGGTGGCGAGTTCAACCCAGCCCCGGCTAAAAACCTCAAAAAAAAAAAAAAAAAAAAAAAAAAAAGCTAGAAAGGCAACAATAATTAAACTCAGGGTTGAGATACTTTAAAATCTGCATTATAACCAGCTACAACTAGGCAAAGTCTTAGAGAAATCCAGAATGGCTTTGAACTCTTCCATTTACGCCATAGACCAGAAAAAATCATTTTTCCTGCCTTTCTTCATTTTCTAGAGAACAGACCGTAGCTGAGGGTTTAGGGACAGTCTTGCCTTGGTGAGTTGCCCTCAGGCTTCTGTTCGTAGGCTCCTGGTGCCCTGAGAAGCCACATAGATGAGTTATTTTGCTCTATTGTTGGCCTCTGTTAGCATAATTCAGCTTTTTCTCAAATATACAGAGAGCCAATTGAATTTAATTCTGCCATTAAAGGCAATAAAAACGACCTTATGACACACCTACAACATCTGAAGCACACATAACATCTGAAAAATACCAGAATGAGCCTGTAGAAACTTAACTAGTATATAAAGCAATTCTTTACCAACGTTCAAACCAAGCATGTAAACTACAAGGAGAGAGAGAGAAACAGAAGAGTTCTGTAGAGATAAATAGGAAAAGTTTGGGACCACAAAAGAGGAGAGAAGATAGAACTCAGAGAGCACGATTTTCTGAAGGCCCTCCAGTGTGCCGTGGGGTAAAAACCATTGCTAGGTACCCCAGGACCTCTGGGAGCTACTTCTATTTGTTTGGCTCTCAAGCCTTCTAACATTCCCTTCCACTCCTTTCTTTTGGAGCCAAGGGGAATTAGAAAGTTCGTTGCCCAACAGCCTTTCGCCTGTGACCTGAAGGTCAGCAGTCACACTATGCACATTTACCGGCCAATAGGCATCAAAATTATTAGTCTCCATTATTATAGCTATAGAGAAAAGCAGGATAGAGGTAGTGGTCCCATTGCTTACCACGGATCCGTCAATCCCAGACACGAGCCCCCAAATATGATACTGGAATTTTGCTCTTCAGTAGGTTCTTGGTCTCCGGGATTCGAAGAATGAACCCACAGACCACAGATCAGTGGTAAAATAGAACTTTTATTAGAAGGTAGAAAGGGATACAGAAAGCAATAAAGAGCACCAGAGTGGCTCAGCACCTGTGGCTCAAGTGCCTAAGGTGCCAGCCACGTACACCTAAGGTGGTGGGTTCGAATTCAGCCCGGGCCCACCTAATAACAATGACGGCTGCAACCAAAAATAGCCGGGCGTTGTGGCGGGCGCCTGTGGTCCCAGCTACTTGGGAGGTGGAGGCAGG
>NW_003852494.1:3076171-3078188 GCF_000181295.1 Otolemur garnettii
GACTCGCTTGAGCCCAGGAGTTGGAGGTTCCTGTGAGCTGTGATGCCATGGCACTCTACCCAGGAGGACAGCTTGAGGCTCTGTCTCAAAAAAAGAAGAAGGAACAAAAAAAGCACCAGAGCATCTGGAAGGGGAAAGAACTAAAGAACTCTTTCAGGAGCCTCCACATGGGCTCCTTTATCTAGGGGTATTAGGTCTAGAGAATTACACGTGGCCAGCAGTTGGTAGATGGAAAGACAGTTTTTGGCTGGCGCTGGGTTTGAACCTGCCACCTCCAGCATATGGGGCTGGCACCCTACTCCTTTGAGCCACAGATGACCCCCCGAACATTGTTTTTACAATTGCACAGCAGGCTGATAAAAAAATGAGACATTTCACTTTCCTAGCTACGATTTCTGCAACTGCCTGACTCACTTCTTGTGCATTATCTCATATTGTTGCCTATTTGGTCCATATTTTTCTTGTTTACTGAGTGCAAGTTGTTTGAAATATTCAACAGGTTTTTCGGCCAAGTGGTAATGAAGGAGGATACCCAAGAAGGGTGAGGTCTAGGAGAACAGGTCTTCTCAAGGAGACCACAAGGATACACCTGCGGGGTCCTCTCCATGGTGACTCAGTTCTTGGGAATTTGTAAACTTAACTTCCTGGAACTTGGAAATTTCCACTTCTGTGAAACCCTGTAGTTCTGTGGGAGTTGGAACAGCATCTCCCGCTTAATTTAAACTGACCAATGAATAAAGGTACCTATGGGTTGGAACTTTTTGACTGTCAATAAAAGGGAAAGACCAAGCCAGTCGGGGAACGTGACCATTCAGAACTCTTCTATGCTGTAAGCTCCTGACCAGTGAATAAACCCCTTCCTCTTATAAATGTGGTGTTTGGGTTCTCTTTCTCTCCAGTGGGCCTTGTCTTCTTGCAACAGTAATGCCTGGATCATAAATGTCTCTTTAATTTGCTAGGAACCATAGCTTCATTTGCTAATATTTCGCCACAAATTATGCAGGTGGGACATGGTACTACATATGAAACCAAATGATAAATAATCTTCATTATACTGACAACTAATTGTTTTTATTTAATTTAGTTGCTGATAAAGCAGTGTTTGACTCACTAGCATTGTCTTCTAACTTTACTAGAAACTTGTCGGCTCGGCACCTGTGACTCAAGTGGCTAGGGCATGAACCACATAAACCTAAGCTGGTGGGTTCGAATCCAGCCCAGGCCCGCCAAACAACAATGATGGTTGCAACCAAAAAGCCAGGTGTTGTGGCGAGTGCCTGTAGTCCCAGCTACTTGGGAGGTGGAGGCAGGAGACTCCCTTGAGCCCAGGTGTTGGAGGTTGCTGTGAGCTGTGATGTCACAGCACTCCACCCAAGATGACAGCTTGAGGCTCTGTCTCAAAAAGAAAGAAAGAAAGAAAGAAACTTGTCCATTTTAATTGAATGCTATGTAATAAAAATTAAAAATGACAAATCAGAAATAATGAAAATAAGTAAATAACTCATACTTTTAAAGAAGAAATATAGGGGGCAGAGCCTATGGCTCAAAGGAGTAGGGCATTGGCCCCTTAGCCCCAGCCAAAAAAAAAAAAGAAGTATAGTTATTAATTAAAGACACTTGGATATTTTTCAAAAGCAGTTTTTTCAGTATAATTGTGTCCAAGTACTTCACTATTTCAAATCTAAACAGAACTGTGTACAACATGCTCAGTACGAGCTACACATCTTTACTGCTTCAAGCACAATGAGGAATTGCTGGGTCAAACGACTTCATTCAAATTTGGATAATTTTTCTTTATTTTTTTTTTTTAGAGACAGAATCTCATTTTATCACCCTTGGTAGAGTGCGATGGCATCACAGCTCACAGCAACCTCCAACTCTGGGGCTTAGGCAATTCTCTTACCTCAGCCTCCTGAGTAGCTGGAACTACAGGTGCCTGCCACAATGCCAGGCTCAAATTTGGATAATTTTAACATATATCTGTGCTCCTCTGCAAATTCTTTTTTTTTTTTTTTTT
>NW_003852494.1:3078461-3080078 GCF_000181295.1 Otolemur garnettii
TCTTTTTTTTTTTTGAGACAGAGCCTCAAGCTGTCGCCCTGGGTAGAGTACCATGGTGTTACAGCTCACAGCAACCTCCAGTTCCTGGGCTTAGGCAATTCTCTTGCCTCAGCCTCCCCAGTAGCTGAGACTACAGGCACCCACCATAAGGCCTGGCTATTTTTTGTTGCAGTTTGGCCAGGGTCGGTTTTGAACCCACCACCCTTGGTATATGTAGGGTGACCAGACATCCTGCTTTTGGCGGGACAGTCCCTATCTTTAACAATTTGTCCTGTGTCCCGTGGTGTTTCAAAAAGTCCTGATTTTTGGAAAGAATGCACGAACAGGCGGGAGAACAGTAAGGGAATATACGGTTTTCGGCTGCCATGTGGCTATTTCGCCAGGATACGAGTTTTATATTATTTTTGTTAATTTTATAATGTTAAACTACAATAATAACAAATAATTGTTGAGAAGTGATTATCGAGAACTGCTTATCAAAGTTTGCATTGTTGTCAGGCCCTGCCCTGCCCCTTGGCCATGTTGTCCCGCTTTGCCAATGTTAAAATCTGGTCACCCTAGGTATATGGGGCCTGCGCCCTATCCACTGAGTCATAGGTGCTGCCCTTGAAACCTTATTTTTCTTTCTTTTTTTATTTTTTTGGCAGTTTTGGCCAGGGTCAGATTTGAACCCACCACCTCCAGTATATGGGGCTGGTACCCTACTCCTTTGAGCCATAGGTGCCTCCCAAAACCTTATTTTTCAAGGTTACACCTCACCTACCTCTAAAAATAGCTGGGCGTTGTGACAGGTGCCTGTAGTCCCAGCTATTAGAGAAGCCAAGGCAAGAGAATTGCTGGAGCCCTAGAGTTTGAGGTTGCTGTGAGCTATGATGTCATTGCACTCCATAGAGGGTGACAAAGTGAGACCCTGTCTCAAAATAAATAAATGAAAATAAATAATTAAAATTAAATTGAAAAAAGAGAACAAGGGCTCGGCACCCTTAGCACAGTGGTTACAGAGTCAGCCACATACACTGAGGCTGGCAGGTTGGAACCAGGCCAGCTAAACCACAATGACAACTGTAACAAAAAATAGCCGGGTATTCGGGTGGGTGCCTGTAGTCCCAGCTACCTGGAAGGCTGAGGCAAGAGAATCTCTTAAGCCCAAGAGTTTGAGGTTGCTGTGAACTGTGACGCTATAGCACTCTACCCAGGGAGACAGCTTGAGACTCTGTCTCAAAAACAAAAACAAAAAAAGAGAACAGCAAGAAAAGTCATGGAGCTGGAGCTGTGGAACAGGGTGAGAAGAGGAAAGAACAGCACGCTGGCACTTTGACACTATAAACAGTTGATATTTTTAGCCAAGGAAATAACAAACCAAACTTAATGTTTTAGGAAGATAAATTTAATAGCAGGGGTAGGATAAAGGTCAGAAAAACTGGAAATTCTCCTAGATGAGATTATTTAAATTGCCCAGGAATGTGATGAGAGTCTAGACTAAACGATAAAGGGAAATGTGGGAACTTTTTAATATTACAGTCAAAGGAAAGGAATAAGTCAGAAAAACTACCTGAGTTTATTTCTACTCTTTGGTGTTTATAATTCCCATCATTCCTCATTTTTTTTTTTTTTTTG
>NW_003852494.1:3080603-3087095 GCF_000181295.1 Otolemur garnettii
CCGCCAAACAACAATGATGGCTGCAACCAAAAAATGGCCAGGTGTTGTGGCGGGCCCCTGTAGTCCCAGCTACTTGGGAGGCTGAGGCAGGAGACTTGCTTGAGCCCAGGAGTTGGAGGTTGCTGTGAGCGTGAGGCCATGGCACTCTACCCAGGGGGGATAGCTTGAGGCTCCGTCTCAAAACAAAAAAAAAAAAAAAGAATTGCAGCTCTGGGCTTGGTGCCTGTAGCTCAAGCGGCTAAGGCGCCCAGCCACATACACTAAAGCTGGTGGGTTCGTAGCCAGCCCAGGCCTGCCAAACAACAACTACAACAACAACAACAAAAAATAGCCCAGTGTTCTGGTGGGCACCTATAGTCCCAGCTACTTGGGAGCCTGAGGCAAGAATATCGCTTAAGCCCAGGAGATAGAGGTTGCTGTGAGCTGTGATGTCCCAGCACTCTACCTGGGCGACAGCTTGAGGCTTTGTCTCAAAAAAAAGAATTGCAGCTTTGGCTGGGCACCTGCTGCTCAATGGTTAGGGCGCCAGCCACATACACTGGGGCTGGTGGGTTTGAACCCGGTCTGCCCCTGCTAAACAACGATAACAACAACAACAAAAAAAAAATTGCTGGGCATTGTGGTGGGCACCTGTAGTCCCAGCTACTTGGGAGGCTGAGGCAAGAGAATCTCTTAAGCCCGAGAGTTGGAGGTTGCTGTGAGTTGTGATGCTATGGCACTCTACCAAGGGCAACATAGCGAGACTCTGTCTCAAAAAAAAAAGAAAGGCTCGGTGCCTGTGGCTCAAGTGGCTAAGGCGCCAGCCACGTACACCTAAGGTGGCAGGTTCAAATCCAGTCCCGGCCTGCCAAACAACAATGATGCCTGCAACCAAAAAATAGCCAGGCGTTGTGGTGGGTGCCTGTGGTCCCAGCTACTTGAGAGGCAGAGGCAGGAGACTCGCTTGAGCCCAGGAGTTGGAGGTTGCTGTGAGCTCTGATGCCACTGGCACTCTGCCCAGGGGGACAGCTTGAGGCTCTGTCTCAAATAAAAAAAAAAAAAAAACTAGCTGGGTATGGTGGCCTGTATTCCCAGCTACTAGGGTGGCTAAGGCAAGAGGATTGCTTGAGCCAGGAGTTTGAAGTTGCAGTGAGCTATGATAATACCACTGCATCCTAACCTGGGCAACAGAGTGAGACTCTGTCAATCAATCAGTCAATCAAATAACTCTTCTACTACAGCCAAACACCACAGAAAAATCAATGCCCCACTCATGTCAGCAAAGGTAAAGCAGGAGGGGTTGATTTCTCTGTAGTCAGGAATCCCACCCTACCTGCACCCCAGATAAAAAAAAAAAAAAAAGAAAAGAAAAGGGGCTGTGCTTGTGGCTCAAGAAGTAGGGCACTGCCCCCATATACCAGGGGTGGCAGGTTCAAGCCCAGACCTGGCCAAAACTGCAGGAAAAAAAAAAAGCAGGAGGGTTCCTTTGTCAGACTGTAATGAGGTGCCTCAACCTCCCTTCGCAGCTGCAGTGATATCAGTGGAGAAAGAGTGAAGAGCCACAGTTACCTCTTCCACCTAACATAAAATGTATCAAAATAGGCTTGGCACCTGTAGCTCAAATGACTAAGGCGCCAGCTGCATACTCCTGAGCTGGCAGGTTCAAATCCAGCCCGGTCCAGCCAAACAACAACAACAACTGCAACCAAGAAAAAAAAAAAAACAGCTGGGCATTGTGGTGGGTGCCTATAGTCCCAGCTCCTTGGGAGGCTGAGGCAGGAGAATCACTTGAGCCCAGGAGTTGGAGGTTGCTGTGAGCTGTGATGCCACCGTGTCATCTTGAGTCTCTGTCTCAAAAAAAAAAAAAAAAAGAAAAGAAAAGAAAATGTATTAAAATATATACTAAGCAGGAGCCTGAAGGGGGAGAATCACTTGAACCCAGGAGTTGAGGCTGCTGTGAGCTATCACCACTGCATTCCAGTTTGGGTGAAAGAGCAAGACCCTGTCTCTTAAAGCTGTCAAAAAACGGTAACACATGTGTAAAATTCTCTGAAAGGTTACAAAAGAACCTACTATCATTGTCTCTGGGAAGGGGACAGAAGTTTGATTCAGGAGAGAAGTGTTTTGCCCTGTACACAGTCCCCATTATTGACATAGTTTTTGGTCAGGAGTTTTGTTTTTTTTGAGACAGGAGCCTCAAGCTGTCCCCCTGGGTAGAGTGCCGTGGCATCTCAGCTCACAGCAACCTCCAACTCCTGGGCTCAAGCGAGTCTCCTGCCTCTGCCTCCCAAGTAGCTGGGACCACAGGCGCCCACCACAACGCCTGGCTATTTTTTGGTTGCAGCCGTCATTGTTGTTTGGCGAGCCCAGGCTGGATTCGAACCCGCCACCTTGGGTGTACATGGCTGACGCCTTAGCCACTTGAGCCACAGGTGCCGAGCCTGGTCAGGAGTTTTAAAAACTATTTGCAAAAATATTTTATGCGTGAGCTCAAAGGAGTAGGGTGCTGGCCCCATATGTTGGAGGTGGCAAGTTCAAACCCAGCCCCAGCCAAAAACTGAAAAAAAAAAAAAAGTATGTGGTAAGAACAACAGTTATGTTCATAACATACTTTTTATTTATTTATTTATTCATTATTATTTTTTTGAAACAGAGTCTCACTTTGTGCCCTTAGTAGAGTGCTGTGGCGTCTTAGTTCACAGCAACTTCAAACTCTTGGGCTCAACGATTCTCTTGCCTTAATCTCCCAAGTAGCTGGGACTACAGGTGTCTACCATAATGCCTGGCTATTTTTAGAGACAAGGTCTCACTCTGGCTCAGGCTGGTCTAAAACCTGTGAGCTCAGGCAATCCACCCGCCTCGGCCTCCCAAGTGCGTGAGCTACCATACCCAGACTTTCATTTAGTTTCTTATTTCTATGTATCACTCTTTTCATAATCCTACTATATATCTAATTTTGTGCTTAATATCCTTTCCCCTGCTATTATAAACTTTCAAAATTGTTATTTTTACTGGTTGCATTTTATTTTGTTGAAGTAGTAAAAAGATCACAGGCTTGCGCACACACAAACTTGGATTTCAATTCTGCTTCTACTTTTAGGCTTACGAGCTGAACTGAATTGATCATTTCCCTTGGGCCCCTTTTCTTATCCATAGAATGGGAATAATATGCCCTCTTCCGTGGATGAATTGAGATGATAGATGTAGGACATTACTTCACCCATAATGGATCCTGAAAACTCTCTAGTTTACTGGAGCTATTCTGCACATTTAGAATGCATTATTAATACTTTTCACAGAGCTTTTTCCATATTTAGAATTATTTCCCTAAGATATATTCCCAGCAACAAATTTATCAGATCAGAGGAATGAAGGGAACACTTTTAAGTCTCCTAGAAACTGTCAAACTGTGTGTGCTTCAAAAGGTCTTGTTCACAAATATATTTTCCTACCAGCAACAGAAGAATGTGTGATACTTTACAACATCCTCCCTGATATTGAGCAATCTTACTTTTTAAAGCTTTTTCCTAATCTGATAGGTAAAAATGATATCTCACTATTTACATTGTATTTCTTTAATATACAAGTGATCTTTTCTTTAGGAAACCAATTACAAGGCTGACTGTCAAAAGGAGCCTGGAATTCTTTTGATGGGCACAAAAACGCAAGGAATGAAAGGCATCAGGTGGTGGCACTAGAACGTAAGAAATGCAAACGGATAAACTGGATAGGAGGTGTTTCCCAGTCCTAACTGTTGGCTTCATTGTTCAGAGTAAAATTCTGATGGATGGCGGGTTAGCTTTTGGTATACCAGGGAAGTCCTTTGTATGGAACGTAAATAAATATATTTGAACATACTCTTTTTTTTCTTTGACACAAGATTTCCCTATGTCACCCACACTAGTGTGCAGTGGTGTCATCATTGCTCACTGCACCTCAAACTACATGGGGTCAGTCTATTCTCTTGAACAGCAAGGACTACAGGTGTGCACTACTGCACTCAGCTGATTTTTTTTTTTTTTCTGTTTTTAGTAGAAGTGGTGTCTCGCTTTTGCTCAGGCTGATCTCAAACTCTTGGCCTCAAGCAATCCTCCCGTCTCAGCTTCCCAAAGTTCTGGGATTATAAGCATGAGCCATCTGGTCATTCACTCAACTCTTTTTTTTTTTTTTGAGACAGAGTCTCATTTCATCACCCTCAGTAGAGTGCTGTAGTGTCACAGCTCACACTCAAACTCTTGGGCTAAAGTGATTCTCTTGCCTCAGCCTCACAAGTAGCTGAGACTACAGGTGCCCACCACAATTCCCAGCTACTTTTTGAGACAAGGTCTTGCTCTGGCTCAGGCTGGTCTCAAACCCATGAACTCAGGCAATCTACCTGCCTCGGCCTCCCAAGTGCTGGGATTACAGGCATGAGTGACTGCGACTGGGAACTGTTTTCTTGACACAGAGTCTCACTCTCTTGCCCCAGGATAAGTGCCGTGGCATCAGCCTAGCTTACAACTCCTGCGTTCAAGGGATCCTCCTACCTCAGCCTCCCAACCAGCTGGGACTATAGGTGCCCACCACAACACCTGGCTAATTTTTCTATTTTTAATATAAATGGGTCTTGCTCTTGGCTCAGGCTGGTCTTGAACTCCTGACCTCAAAGGATCTTCCTGCTTCCGCTTCCCAGAGTGCTAGGATTGCAGTTGTAAGCTATTGCACTTGGCCAAGAGGCCAAGACTAATTCTTTTTTTTTTTTGAGATAGTCTCAAGCTGTTGCCCTGGGTAGAATACCATGGTGTCATAGCTCACAGCAACCTCCAACTCAGTCTCAAGTGATTCTCTTGTCTCAGTTTTTCTTTTTAGTAGGACAGGGGTCTCGTTTTTGCTCAGGCTGGTCTCGAACTCGTGAGCTCAAGCAATCCACCCGCCTTGGCCTCCCAGAGTGCTAGGATTACAGGTGTGAGTCACTGCATGTGGCCACAAGATTAACACTTTTTAACATGTATTTGCTTAATATCCACATTCCTTGAATTACTTGAGACTATCTCATTAATACAAATATGTGCGCGTACAAAGCATTGAGATATTCCTTTTATTAAAAAAAAAAATGTAGGCTCGGCTCCTATAGCTCAACCGGCTAAGGCGCCAGCCATGTACACCTAAGGTGGCGGGTTCGAATCCCCAGCCCGGACCCGCCAAACAACAATGATGGCTGCAACCAAAAAAAATAGCCGGGCGTTGTGGCGGGCGCCTGTGGTCCCAGCTACTTGGGAGGCGGAGGCAAGAGACTCGCTTGAGCCCAGGAGTTGGAGGTTGCTGTGAGCTGTAATGCCACGGCACTCTACCCAGGGGGACAGCTTGAGGCTCTGTCTCCAAAAAAAAAAAAAAAAAAATGTAATAAGTCAAGAGGAAATGGTATTACCTCAAAACCAAGATGTTTGCCAATTCATTTTTTCTGATATTCTTTATATAGACTTGGTAACTTTTTTGTCTTAAAAAGATACATTACTCATAACCCATACCATATTTCATGCCTCAAAAGAAGAAGTGGTAGTTTACAAAATTTCTCACCCTCACCCTCCGTCATGTCCTCCCCTCCTCCCCAATGTCATGTGACCTGAAGTTGTTCGTATTTTGGTCATATGAAGCCAAACTATCTAGGAGGAAAATATTCATCATCAAACAATATGAATGAATATGCTGCTGTGTGTGGCTCTCTTTCATGACTCAATCAACCACAGCAACAATACATAGGGTGATATTTCTACCATTCACAAGTTTGCCACGTAACAATGAGAACCCTGAATACTAATATATTGGTGGGTGGCCTTTTTTTCAGGAAGTTATATTCTTTTGGTTCAGTGTAGATTACTGGTAGGATTCTCCCATGTTTATTTATTTTTTTGAGACAGAGTCTCACTATGTTGCCCTAGGTAGAATGCCATGGTGTCACAGCTCCCAGCAACCTCAAACTCTTGGGTTTAAGCGATTCTCTTGCTTCAGCCTCCCAAGTAGGTGGAACTACAGGTGCCCGCCACAGCACCCAGCTGTTTTTCTGTTGCAGTTGTCATTATTGCTTAGCTGGCCTGGGCTGGGTTTGAACCCGGCAGCCTCAGTGTATGTGGCCAATGCTGTAACCACTGTGCTACAGGTGCTGAGCCTCCAGGTTTATATTTTTATTTCAGGGCTTTTGGAAGGAGAAAAAGAGAAGCTGATAGCAAGGGTGAAATGAAAATGTCACGATAAGTGTTGTGAGAAAGTGAAAAAGATTTTTCAGAGTGATGTGCTATCACAGCTCACAGCAACCTCAAACTCTTGGGCTCAAGTTATTCTCCTGCCTCTGCCTTCCAAGTAGCTGGGACTACAGACGCCCGCAACAATGCCAGGCTATTTTTTTATTTTTTTATCATTTTCTTGTTGTTGTTGTTGTTGTTTTGAGACGGAGCCTCAAGCTATCCCCCTGGGTAGAGTGCCATGGCATCACAGCTCACAGCAACCTCCAACTCCTGGGCTCAAGCGAGTCTCCTG
>NW_003852494.1:3088224-3089713 GCF_000181295.1 Otolemur garnettii
TTGTTTGGCGGATCCAGGCTGGGGATTCGAACCCACCACCTTGGGTGTACGTGGCTGGCGCCTTAGCCGGTTGAGCTATAGGCGCCGAGCCGAAAGCTGAGAATCTTTTTGGGTTTTTTTTGAGACAGACTCTCAAGCTGTTGCCCTGGGTTGAGTGCTGTGGCATCAGAGCTCATAGCAACCTCCAACTCTTGGGCTCCAGGGATCCTCTTGCCTCAGTTTTTCTATTTTTAGTAGAGACAGGGTTGCTTTTTGCTCA
Organism: Otolemur garnettii; assembly: GCF_000181295.1. Lineage (NCBI taxonomy): Eukaryota > Metazoa > Chordata > Mammalia > Primates > Galagidae > Otolemur > Otolemur garnettii. The sequence goes on from NW_003852494.1 coordinate 3,088,484, forward strand.
GGTTGGTCTCAAACTTGTGAGCTCAAGCAATCTACCCGCCTCTACCTCCCAGAGTGCTAGGATTACAGGCGTGAGCCACCTCACCCAACTGAAAGCTGAGAATCTTTATGACCATCAGCTATGTGACTCCTGAGTAGTGAACAATTATAGCAAAGCAAGCTAGGGAGCAATGTCTGGTTATGCCTATGTTTCCCCTACCATAGTTCTTTTAAGAATTCTATAAAGGGCCGTTTCATTGGTTGGATTCCTTGAAAAACAGCAGGAGAAAACTATTTCCCTCCCTGAGTTCTCTCAAATCCTTCTGTATTTGTTTTCTGGGGTTTCCATAGCAAATCACCACTAAGTGGATGGTTTAAAGCAACAAAAATTTATTCTCTTATGGTTTTAGAGGCTGTACTCCCCCCAAAGGCTCCAGAGGAGGAACCCTTCTCTCTTCCAGCTTCTGGTGGCTCTGGGTGTCCCTTGGCTTGTGGCCACATCACTCCAATCTCTGCCTCTATCTTCAGGTGCTGCCTTCTCTGACTTATGTCTCCATGTGGCCCTTTCAATTGCTCGCAAGGACACTCTCATTACATTTGGGGCCCACCCTAAACCTGTTTGATCTCATCTCTATCCTTGCCTTCCTTATACCAGCAAAGACCCTGTTTCTAAATAAGGTCACGTTCTGAGGTCTCAGGTAGACACGAGTTGGTGGATGAGGAACTGGAGACTGTTCAACCCACCATAACAGAGGTTCCCCAACCTTTTTGGCATCAAGGATATATCACAGAAGACAGTTCTTCCAGGGTCCAAAGGGAAGTGGCTGGTTTTGATAGCAATTGATTTATTATGGTCTCTGTGCAATCAAACCTCTCTGCTAATGATAATCTCTATTTGCAGCCACTCCCCCGGCACTAGTATCACCACCTCAGATCATTGGGCATTAGATTCTCATGAGGAACATGCAACCTAGATCCATTGCACCCACAATTTACAGTAGCATTCATGCTCCCATGAGAATCTGTCTCTGCCAATCTGACAGGAGGTGGGACTCAGGCAGTGATGTGAGCAATGGGGACAGCCGTCAATACAGATCATGCTTCACTCACTGGCCTGCCACTCGCCTCCTGCTGTGCATCCCGGTTCCTAACAGGCTAGGTACTGTACTGGGCAGCGCCTGTGGCTCAAAGGAGTAGGGCACCGGCCCCATATGCTGGAGGTGGTGGTTTCAAACCCAGCCCTGGCCAAAAA
>NW_003852494.1:3092461-3093688 GCF_000181295.1 Otolemur garnettii
CAGCTTGAGGCTCTGTCTCAAAAAAAAAAAAAAATAGATAAGGGTTAACCAGAAGGCAGACCCTCAACATGTATTCCTCATTCCTCTTCCTTTCTTTGCAGCTGGAGCACAGGCAGACCCCACAGACCCCAGGTTGTTTAGATTTAACTCAGTGTCCTAGTTCTGGTAGTCCTCCCTTGAAAGTCAGCAGGAGTTTGTGTTTTGCTTTCTTTTATTTTAGCTCACTTACTCATTGTTTTGGAAATATCTCACATTCCAGGCGATTTAAATCAACTCACCTCTTTCTAGAAGAGATCCATTGACTATAAATTCCCAATCCAGTAGGAAAAACAACCTCTGAGATGTGAAGACAGACAGGAATCTAATTCCATATCCCTGTTAGAAATCCTTACAGAGATAAATCTTAATTCATTTTCATCATGGCTAATTGCCTGCAACCTTCATAAACAAGTACAGCACCTTAATTAGCATAGGCATAGGACCTATTTCCCTTAATCTATCAGCTGTGAAACAGGTTTTTACTGTATAGGCAACTTAAGTCATTTATTTTCATAGTTTACACATTACACAATGACATAGGTCCCAGAGCCAAGAAATATAGTAAGATCAAGTTCAAATCCAACATTTGCTAATACTAATCCCTTATATTATTAGCCTTTAAACACTCTCATCAAAAACCTACCCAGCTAAGATCATTTCTCTGAAACCTTTCTATGGGTGGAGTTGAGCAGGGAACCCACAGGGCAGTAATGCCAGGGACCTCACATAAACACACACACAAATAATAATAAATAAAAATTCTGGCCTACTCCTGAGAATTGAACACTATTGAGAAATCTTCCTCATAAGTTATTTACCTACAAGCTGAAAAACTTGATTTCTTTCACTGTAGCACATTACAAAGGGCCATGAAGATGGCTACTGTGCCTGTGGCTCAACCGGTAGGGCACCGACCGGCCCCATATACTGAGGGTATCGGGTTCAAACCTGGCCCTGGCCAGCTAAAACTGCAGTGACAACTGCAACAAAAACAGCCAGGCATTGTGGCAGGCACCTGTAGTGCCAGCTACTTGGAAGGCTGAGGCAAGAGAATTGCTTAAGCCCAGGAGTTTGAGGTTGCTGTGAGCTGTGATGCTATTGCACTCTACCGAGGGCAACAGAATGAGATTCTTCTCTCAAAAAAAAAAAGATGGCTACTGTCAATCTTGAAATTCTTTTTTTTTTTTT
>NW_003852494.1:3093886-3102818 GCF_000181295.1 Otolemur garnettii
TTGTTTGGCGGGCCTGGGCTGGATTCAAACCCGCCACCTTAGGTGTATGTGGCTGGTGCCTTAGCCACTTGAGCCATAGGCGCCGTGCCCAATCTTGAAATTCTTATTCCCATGTGGATAAAACTAATGCCTTTGCCTTGCTTTTTCAGAACCCTGAAATCTGTATCACTTGGGGTGCTTTTGACTGCAAGTAACTGAAAACCCAACTAGAGATCAGCGCCCATTACACAGTGGTTATGGAGCAGGCCACACACACCGAGGCTGGCAGGTTTGAACCCAGCCCAGGCCAGCTAAGCAACAATGGCAACTGCAACAGAAAAATAGCTGGGCATTGTGGTGGGCACCTGTAGTCCCAGCCACTCGGGAGAAAGTCTGAGGCAGGAGAATTGCTTAAGCCCAAGAGTTTGAGGTTGTTGTGAGCTGTGACACCACGACACTCTACCCAAGGTGACATAGTGAGACTCTGTCTCAAAAAAAAAAAAAAAGAAAAAAAAAGGAAAGAAAATCAGCTAGAAGTAGTCTGAATCAAAGATGCCATTTATCATCTTGCATAATCAGAGGTCCTGAGATAGAATCTCCAAACAGGCTGCTGACACATGCAAGCTCCTTCCACCTTCCCACTCCACATCCTCTTTGTGCTGGTTTGTCCTGAACTTGTCTTCTCACAGTAATACAAATGTACTGGGCTGCTTTATACATTATATCCTTGCAAAAACTTTCAAATCTCTCTCTCTCTCTTTTTTTTTTTTTTTGGCTGGGGCTGGGTTTGAAACTGCCACCTCTGGCATATAGGGCCGGCGTCCCTACCCTTTTGAGCCACAGGTGCCGCCCTCAAATATCTCTTTTAAAAAAATTGAGGTGAAATTCCCTAACATAAAAGCAACCATTTTATTTTATTTTTATTTATTTATTTGTAGAGACAGTCTCACTTTATCACACTTGGTAGAGTGCAGTGGCGTCACAGCTCACAGCAACCTCCAACTCCTGGGCTTATGTGATTCTCTTGCCTCAGCCTCCCAAGTAGCTGGGACTACAGGTGCCCACCACAACACCTGGCTATTTTTTTCTTTTTTTTGGCAGTTTTGGCTGGGGCTGGGTTTGAACCTGCCACCTCCGACATATGAGGCCGGCACCCTACTCCTTTGAGCCACAGGTGCCGCCCTACGCCTGGCTATTTTTTTGTTGCAGTTTGGCTGGGGCTGGATTCATACCTGCCACCCTCGGTATATGGGGCCAGCACCCTACCCACTGGAACCACAGGCGCTGGCCAAAGCAACTGTCTTAAAATGTACAATTCAGTGGCATTTAGTTCCATCACTTTGTGCAATTGCCACCATTATCTAGTTCTAAGACATTTTCATCACCCCCTGTCCCATAGTCATTAGGCACTCATGTCTTCTTCTTTTTTTTTTTTTTAAACAAAGCCTCAAGCTGTCGCCCTGGGTAGAGTGCTGTGGCATCACAGCTCACAGCAACCTCCAACTGGGCTCAAGCAATTCTCCTGCCTTCACCTCTCAAGTAGCTGGGACTACAGGCACCCGCCACAATGCCCGGCTATTTTTTGGTTGGAGCCATCATTGTTGTTTGGTGGGCCCAGGCTGGATTCGAACCTGCCAGCTCAGGTGTACGTGGCTGGCATCTTAGCTGCTTGAGCTACAGGTGCCAAGCCAGGCACTCACTTCTTATTTCCCTACATCCAACTAATCTACTTTCTCTTTCCAAGGATTTGCTTATTCCAGATATTTCACATAAATGGAATCATACAATATGGGCCTTTCATGTTTAATTTCTTTCACTTAGCACTGTATTTTTGAGGGTTACCTATGCTGTAGCAGGCATCAGTACTTTGTTCCTAATTATAACTGAAAAATAGTATATTCTGTTGTATGGATATACCACATTTTGTCTATCCGTGCATCTGTTGATGGACATGTGGGTTGTTCCCACTCTTTGGCTATTGTGAATAGTGCTGCTATAAACATGCCTATGCATGTATTTGTTTGAATAACCTGCTTTTAATTATTTTGGGCATATACCTAAAAGTGGAATTGCTGGCCAGGTATACTGGCACACCTGTAATTCTAGCACTCTGGAAGGCCAGATGGCAGGAGGATCACTTGAGCTCAGGCATTTGAGACCAGCCTGAGAAAGAGTGAGACCCTGTCTCTACTAAAAATAGAAAAATTAGCTGGGTGTTGTGGCAGGCACCTGTAGTCACAACTATGTGGGAGGCTGAGGTAGGCAGATCGCTTGAGCGCAGGAGTTTGAGGTTGCAGTGAGCTATGATGATGCCACTGCACTCTAGCCTGGGAAACAGAGTGAGACTCTGTCTCAAAAAAAAAAAAGAAAAAAAAAGTGAAATTACTGGGTCATGTGATAGCTCTATGTTTCCTTTGTTTGAGGAACTGCCAAACCAAAAGGTCCCTTTTAGGAGTGAGAAAAATTTTCTGAAAAGCTTCCCTGGAAGACTTTCTGTCCCACATCTTCCTGGCCAGAATCGAGTCACATCTCCATTCCCACAGCAGTGTCTTGACAAGGGCAGTGAGACCACCACGATTTGCTCAAGCTGACCATGACTCACTCTATATACCTAAGTTGGAGCCTAGTCACCTCTGAAGGACACAGTCACTTAGAGGAGAGTCATTTTTAGGAGGTAGTGACCTAGGCAGGTGAGTCTCTGTCAACACTCACCCCCACCCCCCAGTATTATCAGAGCAGTTTGCATTCTCTCCAAGGGTGTGAATCGATCTATTCTAGCTGCCAGGCAGCCTTTCCTCCAGCGGTTATATAGCTCTCTTTGTTCCTTGGTGTGTTTATTCTGCAAACATCTGTCTCAGTGAAGAAGTGTGGGAACCAGAATCATGGCCAACAGGAAGCCAGAGAATCAAGGCTAAGTGAAGGGGAAGCTCCCGCAAAATGCCAGAGGAAGGACCCTGAAAGATGCAGGGTGCTCTTTCCCTCCAGACCCCCTTGCAGAGATGCGAAGAATGTGTTTCAAAGAACACCACAGGCTTATCTTCTAGATTCTGATTTGCATTTGCTTCCACCACCAAGTCATATGGAAATCATTTATTCATCTACATGGCAAATACTTATTTTATGCCTACTATTTGTCAGGTACCAGGGAAAGGCTAAGCCAGAGTCCCTTTGTTCCTGTCCTCATGGAACCTCATGGTGCAAATATGCAAATATTTAACATTGTAATAATGCTATGAAGAAAAAATAGCAGAGGGTACTACGAAAGTGTGGTAGAGAGGAAAAATTCTGATAGGACCCTCCATGACAATAAACACAGAGTGAAGTCTAACAAGAAGAGGCAGAAATGCTGCATCAGTTCATTATTATGTCGGTTTAGGGGGAAGTGGCCATATCAGGAAATGTCACTGGGCCCCTTCAAGGGGAAAGCAAGGCCAAGTGCAGACTCCAGGGACACTCTTTAGAACATAATGAGAACTAATTTGTTTTTAATTTAATGTTCCCAAGAAAAATAATGTTTGAGGGCAAATGATTGTTATTGACCCAAAGGCCAAAGAAACAGGGAAGTCTATACAAATCTAACTGCAATTCTTCAGGTCGCTTTTTCTGTGCAGCACTAAAAGAGAAGTCTGTGGTGTGAATATCATGACATGTGACCCTGCAGCTTCAACTAACTAGACCAGCTAATGGCATGAGTGCCTGGGAAGGCACCTGTAGGCTGGCCAGCACCCATGAGATGGCCTGGTACAAAAGCTTTGCTCACAAGGGCCCTCTATACTGACTCCAGGCTTTCCTTGGCGTGGGGCTGCATCACTTTACTCTGCCTTTATTTTCACTTCACCTTCTCCTCTTGGTGTCTCTTCTGTGTATCTTACAAGGTTACTTGTCCTTGGATTTAGAGCCCATCCAAGATGTCATCCTGAAATCTAAAATTTAATTATATTTGCCAAGATCCTTTTTTCAAAGAAGGTCACATTCACAAATAAGGCTCCTGGCATTAAGACATGGACATATCTCTTGTGGGGGTCACCACTCAACCGACTACAATTGGATAGTGACTACTGGACTCACACTTATCACCTGCTCATTAGGGGCAATCGGTGCTGGGCGGTGACAGCAATCCAATCTGGTCCTCTCTCTCTTGATAGAAGTTTGAACTTGAGACATGGGAGAAATAGATATCTCTACTGGAGTCGTGCAGAAGCCAAGAGACCCAAAAAGAAGGCAGTTGTCAGAAGCCATGAGTAAACAAAAGCATTGAGGAAGGGAGAAAAGCAACTCGAGAAGCCAGAGCAAGGCCCAGGAGAGCTGCATCGTGAGGACAGTGACACTGCCCCAATTCTTCTCCCCGGCAACCACCTTCCTTCAGTTTGAAGATGCACCTTTTGTTGTTGCTTTTCTCACATTTTGACATTTTGGGATGTGTCTAAAAAGAGATAATATCTTAGTTATTGCTTCTGGTCAGGCAGAAGTCCTGAGGTTGCTGGCATTGCCTGCAGGTAGGTGAACTCCAAGGCATGGGGATCACAACATGCAGAATGGGTGTTGGTGGCTTGGGAACATGATGGGGCCCTCTTCACTCCTAAGAACCCAAAGGTTGGCAAGGGGAGAGGCAAGGCAAAGAATCAAACAAGTTTAGCCACATTCCCCTAGGAGAAGTCAGAGGAGGCTGCCCTACTTAATTACTGAGCCAGCCTAGGAACTAGTGCCAACGGCTTTTAGGTCTTTTAGAAACGCTGAATGAGACTCCACCAGCACTCCTGTGAAAAACACAGACCTCAGCGTGCCAGCGTGCGTGAGTGCGTAGAAAATAGATCAGAAAAGTCAGATTCTACATGTGAGGATGTCATAGGAATATCTTAACCAATTAATTTCAGTTACATTTTCCTTTTATTCTGTTAATTTTTAGAGATAGTCTTTCTCTGTATTACTTAAGCTGGAGTGTAGCGGTGAGGAATGATTATTCCTCACTGTAGTCTCAAACCCCTGGGCTCAATCCATCCTCCCTCCTCAGCCTCCTGAGTATCTGGGAGTATAGGTTCATGCTACCATGCCTACTTAATTTTTAAATTTTTTGAAGAGACAGTCTTGCTATGTTGCCTATAGTCTCAACTACTGGATAGGCTGAGGCAAGAGAATTAGGATTTAAACACCATTAATTTCTATTTCCCCAAGAGGCGTGGCAGTCTCCAGAGCTCTCTCATTTGGCTGGGATTGGGATTGTTTATATAGCTTTCTTTTCTTTTTCTTTTTTTGAGACCAAGTCTCATTATGTCGCCCTGGGTAGAGTGCCATGGCGTCACAGCTCACAGGAACCTCTAACTCTTGGGCTTAAGCAATTCTCTTGCCTTAGCCTCCCAAGTAGCTGGGACTACAGGCACCCACCACAACACCCAGCTATTTTTTGTTGCAGTTGTGTTGTTTTTAGCTGGCCCCAGACTGGGTTCGAAACTGCCACCCTCAGTGTACGTGGCTAGCACTGTAACCACTGTGCTACAGGTGCCAATCCATGTTTATATGACTTTCATTACTTCAGGGAACCTGAGTGTGCACTTGGTTTTGTGCATCCTTGAAGGTCCCAAGTGACACACCAGATCAGACAAAGGATGGACAAGAAACAGTGATTAAGTTCTAAGTTTTGTGGCCTGTGATAAACACCCTCCAAATCCTTGATCATAGGCTGGGCATTTAGGCTCACACCTGTAATCCTAACATTCTGAGAGGCAAAGGTAGGTGGATTGCTTGAGTTCAGGAATTCAAGACTAGCCTGAGCAAGATCGAGACACTAACATTTTTAGTGTTTCTACTAAAAATAAAAACACTAGCCAGGCGTGGTGTCGGGCACCTGTAGTCCCAACTACTTGGAAGACTGAGGCAAGAGGATCACTTGAGCCCAAGCATTTGAGGTTGCTGTGAGCTATGATGATGCCATGGTGCTCTACCCAAGGTGACAGAGTAAGACTCTGTCTCAAAAATAATAATAATTAAATAAATAAAAAACTCGTGGGCAGTGCCTATGGCTCAGAGGAGTAGGGCGCTGGCCCCATATACCAGAGGTGGTGGATTCAGGTCCAGCCCCCGCCAAAAACTGTAAAAAATAAAATAAAATAAAATAAATTTTAAAAACCCCAAACTGGGCAGTGCCTGTGGCTCAGTGAATAGGACGTTGGCCCCATGTACCAAGGGTGGTGGGTTTGAACCTGGCCTCGGCCAAACTGCAATGAAAAAATAGCCGGGCGTTCTGGCGGGCATCTATAGTCCCAGCTACTCAGGAGGCTGAGGCAAAAGAATCGCCTAAGCCCAGGAGCTGGAGGTTGCTGTGAGCTGTGTGATGCCAAGGCACTCTACTGAGGGTGACAAAGTGAGATTTTATCTCTAAAAAAACAAGACAAAAAACCCAAAACAACAAACAAACAAAAAATCCTTGATTGTAGAGAGGTAAAGGGAGGTGATTTATCTCAAGGGCCAACCAGATCCTGCCCTCACTATTTTAAAAAATCAAATTATTTAGGCTGGTCCTAGTGCAGTGGTGTTTACAACTAATTGATCACAGCCAGTTACAGACTCCTTTGTTCCTTCTCCATTCCCACTGCTTCACTTGACTAGCCTAAAAAAAAAAAAAATCAAATTATTTACTTTAAGGATAGCAATCTTTACTATGTTAAGATACAGACTAGCCCAGTGTTTCTCAATGTTTCTCCCCATTGCCACCTTTTTCCAAGATGCCTTTTTAGACATTTTTTTCCATTAAGTGTCCCTCCATGAAATTTTCTTGTGATAATATGTATATATATAACATTGCTTTTGAAAGATCATAAACAATTTTAAAAACATTAAAATAAAAAAATGCATAACATAAGATTGCCCATTAGAAAGTGGCATGAGGGGCAGCGCCTTTGGCTCAAAGGGGTAGGGCGCCAGCCCCATATGCTGGGGGTGGTGCGTTCAAACCTGGCCCCGGCCAAAAACTGCAAAAAAAAAAGAAAGAAAGAAAAGAAAGTGGCATGAAATACATTCACAACGTTGTGCAACCATCATACCACTTTCTAGTTTCAGAACTTTTCTGTCACCTGAAATAGAAACTGCAAACCCATTAAGAAGTCACTTCCCTTTCTCCTTCCCTCCAGCCCCTGGAAACCACTAATGTGCTTTCTGTCTGTATGGAAATGCCTGTTCTGGACGTTTCCTATACATGGAATTTCATTGGCATCATGTTTCAAGCTTGCTCAGTGTTGCAGCATCCATGCTGTCAGTGCTTCACGCCTTTTTATGTTTGAATAACATTCACTATAGGGCTACACTGCATTTTTTTTTTTTTTGAGACAGAGTTTCACTTTGTCGCCCTCAGTAGAGCTCTGTGGCATCGCAGCTCACAGCAACCTCAAACTCTTTGGCTTAAGCGATTCTCTTGCCTCTGCCTCCCAAGTAGCTGGGACTACAAGGTGCCCACCACAACACCTGGCTATTTAGCTGGCCCAGGCCAGGTTTGAACCCTCCAGCCTCCATGTATGTGGCCAGCGCCCTACCTACTGAGCTACAGGTGCTGCCCAGCAGCTATTTTGTTGTTGTTTTTGTTGCAGGTGTCATTGTTTAGCTGGCCCAGGCTGGGCTTGAACCTGCCACCTTCGGTGCATGTGGCCGGTGCCAGTGCCATAACTACTGTGCTGTAGTAGCTGAGCCTGCACTGCATTTTGTTTATCCATTCATCTGCTGATGGACATTTGGGTTGCTTCTGCTTTTAGGATACTGTAAATAGTGTCGCTATGAACATTAGTGTTCAAATTTGTGCTTGAACACCTGTTTTCAATCTTGTGGATATGTTCTAGGAGCAGAATTTCTGGGTAATATGATTTTGCATTTACCTATTGAGGACCTGCTAAAAAGTTTTCCACCGTGGCTGCACCATTTTACATTCTCACCAGCAAAGTACAAGGGTTCCATTTCTCTACATTCTTGCTGACATACCTGCCCCTGTGACTTTTTTTTTTTTTTGAAACAGAGTCTCAAGCTGTCGCCCTTGGTAGAATGGCGTGGCATCATAGCTCACAGCAACCTCCAACTCTTGGTCTCAAGCTATCCACTTGCCTCAGATTTTATTCTACTTTTAGTAGAGATGGGGATCTCCTTTTTTGCTCAGGCCGGTCTCAAACTCATGAGCTCAAGCACTCCACCCGCTTTGGCCTCCCAGAGTGCTAGGATTATAGGCATGAGCCACTGCACCCAGACCCTCACCCTCACCCCCACCACACCCAGACACCCACTCACATTTTAATACCACGGTGTACTGTGTATTTGGTTATGTTTTGTGCTCATTTGGAAGGCAGACTTTTGTGTCTAATGAAAACATTTCTAGGGGTCACAGACGCAGGAGTGTACATGAATTTATAAAACACTCACTAAAAACACAGCTGTCAGTCCTTTAGTCCAGCAGGCTGCCAGGTTGCAGACTCTGATTGATTTTATTTCATTAAAAGTTATCTATTGGCCAGGCATGGTGGCTCGGCCTCTCAGAGGTGGGTAGATTGCCTGCGCTCACAGGTTTGAGACCAGCCTGAGTCAGAGTGAGACCCTGTCTCTAAAAATAGCTGGGCATTATGGTGGGTGCCTGTAATCCCAGCTACTTGGGAGGGTGAGGCAAGAAAATCACTTGAGCCCAAGAGTTTGAGGTTACTGTGAGCTGTGACACCACAGCCCTCTACCAAGGGCAACAAAGTGAGACTCTGTCTCAAAAATAAATAAATAAATAAAATAAAATAAAAATTATCTATAGGTAGATACATAAGTTTTTATTAGGTACAGTAATATGTTCACATACCTAATTTTTTTTTTTTGAGACAGGGTCTCACTATGTCACCCTCAGTAGAGTGCTGTGGCATCGCATCACAGGTCACAAAAACCTCAAATTCTTAGGCTTAAGCAATTCTCTTGCCTCAGCCTCCTAAGTAGTTGGCACTAC
>NW_003852494.1:3103260-3105985 GCF_000181295.1 Otolemur garnettii
TTTTTTTTTTTTTTTTTAAGAGATGGGGTCTCTCTCTTGGTCAGGTTGGTCTCAAACCTGTGAGCTCAGGTAGTCTGCCTGCTTTGGCCTCCCAGAGGGCTAGGATTACAGACGTGAGCCACCTTGCCCAGTCCTGCAAACTGTGTTGGAAATACCTTAGGCTTTTGAGCCTAACTACTCAACTCTGTTGTACCATCAAAGCAGCCATAGATTTTATGTAAGTGAATGGGTTAGGATGAGACGAGTAGGGTCACACTCAGGTCTGCAAATGCAAGGATGGTGCTGAGAGTGAGTGAGTGCCTCTTAAATTTTGTGTCATATATTTGCTTCACTAGCTTTACCCTAGTTCTGGCCCTGTGAACAGCTGTGTTACAATAAAACTTTATTCATCAAAGACAGGTAGCAGGCTGGTTTAGCCTGTGGGCCATAGTTTGCCACAACTGATAAAGCTTTTTTCCCCACCTGACTACTCTTCTTTTGGATCCTTATTCTTCAACCCACATCAGTCACCCCCCCTCAAAAAGTAACAGATATTGACAATAAGTGTGATTTCTTTCTTCCTTCCTATGTCCACATAGAGATAATATACACATTTTTTTCGTATCATGCTTTTCACATTTCACAATAATTTGTGGAAATTCTGCAAGTCAGAGGCACTAATTCTTCTTGATGGCAGCATGGTATTCCATAGGGTGAGTGTACTGTAATTCATTCAGTCACTCCCCTCCTCTTTCTGTTGGGCATTTACTGTGTGGCCAATTTTCTGCCACAGAAAGCAATGCTCCAATAAACATCCTTGTCCTTAAGTATTGCTGTTTTTATTTCTTTGGACACACTCCCAGGAGTGGGATTAGCAGGTCAGAGGGTATGTTTGGTTTCAATTTTATCAGATGTTGCCAAATTCCTTTCCCAAATGGCTGAGAAACTTCAACATGTCTGAGAGTGCCCTTTTCTCCATATTCCTGTTAGCATTTGAGATTATTCCACATTTGAGTTTGTGTCAATCTGATGAAGGTAAAATGATGTCTCATGGCTTCTTTCACTTGCTTTTGTCTGACTACTGTGAATTTGGGGGTCTTTTCATACATGTTGTCCCTTTGGTTTTGCTCCTCAGTAAGCCATCTATTTATAAGTGAAGTCTAAGTCCCTTTCTGCACTCGTTGTTTATCTTTTTCGGGTCAGTCTGTAAAAGCTCTTTATATAGTGTCCATTTAGCTTTTGGCTTTCATCTACGATGTGATTAAGAGGTTTGGCTCTGGGGCAGGCTGCCAAAGGTCACATCTTAACATGTACCTTGACTGCCATCTGACCTCCCTTAGCTATTTGACCGTATTATGCTTCCGTTTACTCATCTGTAATACAGTGATCATCATCCCTACTCCATAGTGTTGTTAGAGAAATGAGTTAATACACGTAAAGGAAATAGAATGGTGCCTGGCACACATAAGTTAGTCAATAGAAGTTCATGACTATTATTTATTTTACAAATATTTTTTGAACTCCATCATTTGGATTGGTTTTATTTATGATATCCTTCGTCACACAAAACGATTCAATGTTTACGTGGTCAAATATATCCATCTTTTCTTTCATAGCTTCTGAGTTCCCAGGCTTGGTTAAGATATCCCCCATTTTCTTTTCTTTTTTTTTTTTGCAGTTTTTAGCCAGATCTGGGTTTGAACCCGCCACCTCCGGCATATGGGGCCGGCGCCCTACTCCTTGGAGCCACCGGCACCACCAACTCCCCATTTTCTTCATGACTAATTTCCTTGCTCTTAAAATCAGAGACATTTGATCTACCATTTTCTACATCAAAGCACACTTTCCTCTTGGCTCTTTGATCTATTTCATTCCTAAAAGAAAAAAACAAACTGTTTTTCTGTATACTCAACACCTCTGACACCAGATGCATGGAGTTTCTGTACCAAACAACTTCTGATTCTCTTTGACTACCACCTAGGTGTCCTACAATCAATTTGAATCTGACATGGACCCAGAGTTGCCCCAGTCCCAAATGACTGCCTCTTCCTCAGGCCCCAATCCCAGGTGTCCACCTTGTACTTTTTTTTTTGAGACAGAGTCTCAAGCTCTTGCCCTAGGTAGAGTACTGTGATGTCACAGCTCACGGCAACCTCAAACTCTTGGGCTTAAGTGATTCTCTTGCCTCAGCCTCCCAAATAGCTGGGACTACAGGTGCTCCCCACAACGCTAGGCTATTTGGGGTTTTTTTTGTTTGTTTGTTTGCAGTTTCTTTTTTTTTTTTTTTTTTTTGGCCAAGTCTGGGTTTGAACCCGCCACCTCCGGTGGGGGCTGGCGCCCTACTCCTTTGAGCCACGAGCGCCACCCCAGGCTATTTTTCTGTTGTTGTTGCAATTGTCATTGTTGTTTTAGCTCACCTGGGCTGGGTTCAAACCCCCCAGCCTTGGTGTATGTGGCTGGTGCTTTACCCACTGAGCTATGGGCGCTGCCCACCTTGTACTTCTGACTGACTAGCTGTAAATCAGTTCACACCACCTGCTCCTTGGGTTCAATAATTTGCTAAGGATGGCTCACAGAACTGGGAACAAAAACTTTGCATATATTTATTTGTTTATTATAAAGAATACAACTCAGGGCTCGGCGCCTGTGGCTCAACCGGCTAAGGCGCCAGCCACGTACACCTAAGGTGGTGGGTTCGAATCCCCAGCCCGGACCCGCCAAACAACAATGACGGCTGCAACCAAAA
>NW_003852494.1:3106856-3108181 GCF_000181295.1 Otolemur garnettii
AAAAAAAAAAAATATGATAATAGAAGATCTTCCTATCACCTTTGTAAAGGAGTTTTAGAAGCTCTGTGTCCGGAACCAAGAGCAGAGATCAAGTATACATTTGCTATTATGTCACATTCCCCTTTTGCCTTACCCCAGGAAGGCAAGACCTTTAGAATACTTTCACTTCCCCTGTCCTCTTCCCTTCCCCTGAGTTCCCTGATGAGAACTGTGAAACACATTTGCTCCTCACCCTACTCTCTGGGGTTTTGCTGAGATCATCTATTATTTCCTATAATTTCCCTTCCAGGATATCTATTTGGTTGTCAGGGTTCTTCTCTTTTACAGGAGTCCTCTATTACAGAAATCCCAGTCTGTCCTGACCCACTTAAATTTAAAATGTCACGTGCCTATGTTCTGAACTTGGTTCTCTCTCTTTCTTTTCCCTTCTTGAGTTTTCTTTGCAGGTTTCTCTGCGGTTTGGTCAGTCTTTCTCACGTAGTTTCATCAGATGGAGGGAGCCCTGGGAATTATACTCTCTGAATTCTTGGGTATACTTTGGCCTTAATAGATTAAAAAAAAAAAATTAGGAAACAGAATAGATTCTTGGATTGAGATTCTTTCTCTTCTTTGTGGAGTCTATTCCACTGTCCTCTTGCAGACGAAGTCTGATTCCAGTCTGATTTTTTTTCCTGAGTATCTTCTCTCTTTGCTTGGCACTTATAAACTGTTTTTCTGTACGATTCAGGAATTTTAGCAGAGTATGTTCATAGGAGAATTTTATTTCACCAGAGCAGCCTGAAACTCAACAAGCTCCTTTCAATCTATAGTCTCAGGTCTTGATTACTTTTAGGGAAATTTTCTTCTATTATTTATGTATCTCTTACATATGGTTATTTTAGAACTCCTGTTATGTACATACTAGTTCTTCAGGAATTGTTCTTCAACTCTTCGTCTTTTCTCACAAGACTGGCACTGTAGGAGGCAGAAGTGGGCAGATTGCTTGAGCTCAGGAGTTTGAGACCAGCCTGAGCAACAGCAAGACTCTGTCTCTACTAAAAAAAAAAAAAAATTAGTTGGGTATAATGATGGGCCCCTATAATCTCAGCTACTCAGGAGGCTGTGACAAGAGGATCACTTGAACCCAGGAGTCTGAGGTTGCTGTGTATTAAGCTGAGGCCTTGGCACTCTAGCCACTCTAGTCAACAGCAACACAGCAAGACAGCAAGACTCCATCTAAAAAAAAAAAAAAAAAGATTTTCAACTCCGTAATGTTGCTCTGTTTTGAGATAGTTCTTTCGCTTGATCTCAGTAGAGACTCTAGTCACTTTAATTCTTTTTTTTTT
>NW_003852494.1:3110184-3112605 GCF_000181295.1 Otolemur garnettii
TTTTTTGAGACAGAGCCTCAAGCTGTCCCCCTGGGTAGAGTGCTGTGGCATCACAGCTCAAAGCAACCTCCAACTCCTGGGCTCAAGCGAATCTCCTGCCTCAGCCTCCCAAGTAGCTGGGACCACAGGCACCCACCACAACGCCCAGCTATTTTTTGATTGCAGCTATCGCTGTTGTTTGGCAGGCCTGGGTTGGCTTCGAACCCGCCACCTTAGATGTATGTGGCTGGTGCCTTAGCCACTTGAGCCACAGGCACTGAGCCCTTAATGGAGATTCTTAAGTTAAGAAATCATGTATTTTAGGCTCGGTGCCTGTAGCTCAGCAGCTAGGGCACCAATCACATACACCAAAGCTGGTGCATTCGAATCTAGCCTGGCCCTGCCAAACAACAATGGCAACTACAACAACAACAATAACAAAAAATAGCCAGGCATTGTGGCAAGCACCTGTAATCCCAGTTACTTGGGAGGCTGAGGCAAGAGGATTGCTTGAGCCCAAGAGTTAGAGGTTGCTGTGAGCTATGACGCCATGGCACTCTACCTAGGGCAACACAGTGAGACTTTGTCTCAAAAAAAAAAAAATCATATATTTTAGCTCTAAAAAGTCATTTCTATGCTGTACTTGGATTTCCTTTAGTACTCTCGTTTCTTATTTTTGTTTCATTTTGTTTTTGAGACAGGGTCTCACTCTTTGGGCTAGAGTACAGTGGCATGATCATAGGTCACTCCAGCCTTGAACTCCTGGGTTCAAGCAATCCTCCTGCTTCAGCCTCCTGGGAAGCTAAGACTATAGGCCTGAGCCACCGCACCTGGCCTATTACTGTTTTTTAATCCAGGGGCAACTCTGTCTACTTCAGCCCTGTGTCTCCAATTGCTCTACCTGCTCTTTCTGTTTCTGGGTGCAGGGAGGAAGGGCAGCTGTTAGCACTTGAAGATAGTTGCTGAGACTTTCCTGTGTGGTGTGAGTACCCCTGCTAGAAGTAGGCAAAGCAGTCTCTACCCCTGTGGGTTCAGGGGTCCTCAAACTTTTAAACAGGGGCCAGTTCACTGTCCCTCAGAGGGCTGGACTGCGAGCCCTGGGACAAGTTGGCTGCTAAGCAGGACAGGCAGCGGCAGCAAAAACACCTGGCAGGCCGTATGTGGCCTGTGGGCCATAGTTTGAGGACGCCTGGTTTAGAATATTGAAGCTTATAGGGTTTCAAGCTCTTGCTGAGCTGCCTGGAAGAAAGAAGCCTTTCTGCTCTGTGGTCTCCTGGAACTCTCCCAGCCTCAGTGCCAGGGTATGTTCAACCCACCTTCAGTTTCTTGGTCTTTTAGAATTCTTTAGAGGTAAATGTCAACCTAACTTAGGGTCAGCAGGCCTTAAATTAGTAAATCTTTCCAGGCCTCAGTTTCCAATTTAAAAATATGGCTAAAATGAGCCCCACATCATAGGCTTAAAGAAATTGGATTATAAAAGACATTTTTGGTTTTTTCCCTTTTTCACTCTGAGAGGAGGCCATCAGTGGAACAGGCCTCTGCCAGATGCTGAATCTGCTGGTGCAGATCTTGGACTTCCCAGCTTCTAGAACTGTGAGAAATAAATTTTTGTGGTTTCTAAGCCACTCAGTCTATGGAATCTCAGCAGACAGCAAAGTCCTGGGGGTCTTACTTCGTGCCTTGGTTTTACAAAGAATTTCTTGGGTCACTGGGACTCCTTTTCTGGTTGGTGCTATCCCATGACCAAGGACACCCTGGTTACCTTGGCAAATGGGCAGCCATATATCAGGGTTCTGCCTGTGGCTGCCAGAGTTGGTAGACCTATTGCTCTTGGGGTTTCTTAGGCATCCCTTTAGCTATCAGTTGGTTCACCTCAATTGCATCGTATTTTCCTCTGTCGGTCATAAAAGTCATAAAGGCAGTTGAGACATGCAGGGCATTGGCAGAAGTTCCAGTTTGCAGGCCCAGTCCTGTCTCTCCCAGGCCTTCCAGGCTTGTGTCAGAGGAAAATTCTCCTGAATGTTAAGAAAGTGTTCCACAGGCAAAGATAGCCAATTTCTTTTAAAAGGGTGAATTTTACAGTGTGTGAATTATATCTCAAAAAAAAAACAAAAACAAAAACAAAAACAGGTGCTCCAAAGGTAGGAAGGATTCTAGGCTTCTCTCACCTTTTCTGGGTTCCCTGTACCAGCCAATGAGTGGTCGAACTGGAATTTCATTCCCGGAACATCTCATCCCAAAGGCCATTTTCTTTCACCTCTGATGGACAATGTGTTGATTCGTGTAGCCTGGCAGTGAAGGCCAAGCTAACAAATCTGGACTTTTTTCTGTCGATAATTAAAGGGTTTTTTGCGTTTTTTTTGAGACGGAGCCTCAAGCTATCCCCCTGGGTAGAGTGCCATGGCATCACGCTCACGGCAACCTCCAACTCCTGGGCTCAAG
>NW_003852494.1:3112696-3114898 GCF_000181295.1 Otolemur garnettii
GGGCCAGGCTGGGGATTCGAACCCGCCACCTTAGGTGTATGTGGCTGGTGCCTTAGCCGCTTGAGCCACAGGCGCCGAGCCTAAAGGGTTTTTTTTTTTTGTTGTTGTTGTCATTTTCTTTTGAGACAGAGTCACCCCCAGTAGAGTGCTATGGTGTCACAGCTCACAGCAACCTAAAACTCTTAGACTTAAGTGATTCTCTTGCCTCAGCCTCCCTTGTAGCTGGGACTACAGGCGCTGGCCACAATACCCGGCTATTTTGTTGTTGTTCTCATTGTTATTTAGCAGGCCTGGGCTGTGTTACAATCTGCCAGCCCTGGTGTATGTGACCAGCGCCCTAACCACTGAGTTATGGGCACTGAGCCTATTGAAGGATTTTGAGTTAGGAAGAGAGGCATAATTTAAACATTTTTTTTGTTTTTGTTTTTGAGACACATTATCACTCTGTTGCCCTGGCTAGAGCACTTACCTTAGCTTATAGCAACCTTAAACTCTTGGGCTCAAGCTATCCTCCTGCCTCAGCCTCCTGAATAGCTGGGACTATAGGTACCCACCACAAAGCCCAGCTAATTTTTCTACTTTTTTCAGTAGAAATGGGGGTCTCACTCTTGCTCAAACTGATCTTGAGTTCCTGAGCCCAAGCCATCCTCCCACTTTGGTCTCTCAGAGTGCTAGGATTACAGGTGTGAGCCACAATGCCTGGCCTCCATAATTCAATTTTTTTTTTTTTTTGAAACAGAGCCTCAAGCTATCCCCCTGGGTAGAGTGCCGTGGCATCATAGCTCCCAGCAACCTCCAACTCCTGGGCTCAAGCAAGTCTCTTGCCTCAGTCTCCCAAGTAGCTGGGACCACAGGCGCCCACCACAACGCCCGGCTATTTTTTTGGTTGTAGCCGTCATTGTTGTTTGGCAGGCCCAGGCTGGATTCAAACCCACCACCTTAGGTGTATGTGGCTGGCTCCTTAGCCACTTGAGCCACAGGTGCTGAGCCATAATTCAATTTTTTGTTTTAGAAAGATAATTCTTAGGAGCTTTATGTGACTATTCTTTGTTAGACATAATAATAGTAGATAAGAATATTGAGGACATTTTTTTTTCTGTCTGTAATAATTTTAGTAGTTTTGTTTAAAAAGTTTTTTTGGGCAGTGCCCATAGCTAAGTGGGTAGGGTGCTGACCACATACGCCCAGGCTGGCAGGTTTGAACCCAGCCCGCGCCGGCTAAAATCAACAATGACAACTGCAATAAAAAAATAGCCAGGCGTTGTGGCGGGCACCTATGGTTCCAGCTACTTGGTAGGCTCAGGCAAGAGAATCGCTTAAGCCCAAGAGTTTGAGCTTGCTGTGAGCTGTGATGCCACAGCACTCTACCAAGAGTGACAAAGTGAGACATTGTGTCAAAAAAAAAGTTAAAAAAAAATTATAGCTAAAATGTCAATGTTCTGCCTCTATAGAAACCCTAGAGACCTGTATAACATGTTTTCTCTTATTCAGTTTTTTGTAAGACACATTTTAATAAATTTTGTGATCTGTTTCCTTCATTAAACATAAAGTCAGTGGGGAGCATGGCAGCAGTTGGGCAATGTTTGCCTGTGGAAAGTCAATCTGTCCTTAATGTTATTCTTCTACTTTTTCTAAAGTTGAATTTCTCTGCTGTGTAGCACAGCAGGCTTACGTAAAATTCTATTCGGGTTTATAGGTGATAAGTGGTTTTTAAATAAACACATTTGGCATTCCAGCTGAGCTCTGGAACCACTGGCGGACTGAGGCCCGAGGAGCCTGCTCACCTGTGCATGAGTTGCTAAGTGGCCACAGCAATACCACAGACTGGCAGCTTAATTAACAGAAATCTATTTGCTTCCTGTTCTGGAGGCTAGAAGTCCAACATCAACAGGTTGGCAGGGTCCTTTCTGAGGAGGCCTCTTGCTGGCTTAGAGTGGGCATCTTCTCCTTGTGTTCACACTTGGTCACCCCACCGGGTGTGTCTGGGTCCTAATCTCCTGTTGGACAGCCGTCCTATTGGATTAGGGCCCCCCAATGACCTCATTTTAACTTGATAACCTCTTTATATATATATATATATATATATTTTTTTTTTTTTTGAGACAGGAATCCCCCTGGGTATGCTGTGGCATCATAGCTCACAGCAACCTCCAACTCCTGGGCTCAAGTGAGTCTCCTGCCTCAGCCTCCCAAGTAGCTGGG
>NW_003852494.1:3114918-3116527 GCF_000181295.1 Otolemur garnettii
GCCTCCCAAGTAGCTGGGACCACAAGCACCCGCCACAATGCCTGGCTATATTTTTTTGGTTGCAGCCATCATTGTTGTTTGGCGGGCCCGGGCTGAATTCAAACCTGCCACGTTAGGTGTACATGGCTGGCACCTTAGCCACTTGAGCCACAGGTGCTGAGCCTTAATAACCTCGTTAAAGGTTTTGTCTCCAAGACAGGAATCCAAATACAAGGATCTGGGATCTGTGAGGTCTTCTTCACCCCTCTAATTTTATCATTTTGAGACTGTTATGTAAATGAAATTATGCAGTATATAACTTTTTGAGACTGGCTTTGTATTCCCCCCTTGGCAAAATGCCCTTAAAATCCATGCAAGTCGTATGTATCAATAGTTGTTTCTTACTATTGCTGAATGGTATTGTAACCTATGGATGTGCCACAGTTTAACTTTTGCCCACTGAAGAACATTTGCAGAACCTTCTTCTCTCTCTCTCTCTCTTTTTTTTTTGAGACAAAATCCCACTCTGTTGCCAGGCCAGAGTGCAGTGGTGTCATCATAGCTCACAGCAACCTCCAACTTCCCCACTCAAAGGATGCTCCTGGCTCAGCCTCCAGAGTAGCTGGGACGACAGGTGCCCATCACAAAGCCCACCTAATTTTGCTATTTTTGGTAGAGATGGGGTCTTACTCTTGCTCAGGCTGGTCTTGAAACTCCTGAGTTCAAGGGATCCTCTCACCTTGGCCCAGCATGCTGGGATTACAGGTGTAAGCCACCATGCCCAGTCAGAACCTTCTTTTAAAATGAAGTGAAAGTGTTACAAATACAGTTGAAGCCTCCCTTCCAAACCATTTCCCTCCCTCTTTCCTTCTGCAGAAGTAATTTGTGACGTTAGTGTGCACTCTCTCATCCATGATTTTTATGTCATTACATACTGATGTTTCCAAAAGCAATAGATGGTTTTGTTTAGCAAGTTTCAAACATTTATACAGACATTACTACATTACACATATCCTTTGGCAACTTGCTTTTTGGTCTAGATAACATGCTGGAGATTCGATCCTGTTAATGGATGTAGCTCTGATTCATTTTCTTTGCTGCTAAGTATTAACAATATTCCACTGGGTGCCCATATCAGAATGTATTTATCTATTCCCCTGCCAATGGACATTGTGGTTGTTTTCTGTTTTTCACTATTACAAACAATGTTGCAATGAGCATCTTGGACTGGCCTCCTTGTGAAGTGTCTACTTCTTCAGAAAAGCAAGAAGAACCTTCAAGAAAGAATAGAAGGGTCCACCTAGGGATAGATATGGAGAAGAAAAAGGAGTTTTTAGAGAGCATCTAGTATGTTCTGGCCACTAAATAGACAGCTTATGTATAAGCCCTCAGTTTGGGCCCAGAAAGTGCCTAAAGAGCTAATGGTTGGGAAGTTCTGGCCCCAAACAGGTCGAGTAGTCATACTACTTTTTCCATTTCCAGTTGCTCATCCCTCACTTCATGTGTTCTCAGAACTTCTTCTTTTTTTATTTTTATTTTTTTTGAGACAGAGCCTCAAGCTATCCCCCTGGGTAGAGTGCCATGGCATCACAGCTCACAGCAACCTCCAACTCCTGGGCTCAAGCGAGTC